>NC_022013.1:17208470-17234678 GCF_000317375.1 Microtus ochrogaster | reverse complement strand
AGAAACCCTGTCTCGAAAAACCAAAAAAAAAAAAAAAAAAAAAAAAAAAAAAAAAAAAAAAACGGGGAATGCCATAACTCACCCCCTTTTCCCTTTCGTCTCTTCACCCCTGTCCCTCACCTGTCGTCACCCTCCCCCATTAAAGTTCACCCACGTGGGACCGCCATGTGTCTCATGTTTTCTCTCCAACCTCGCAGAAAGAACAACAGTTGGTGCCCTCTGCTTGGGGACCTTTCCTCCTGGTCACTTGAGGCCGTGGCTCCGGTTTTTGGGGCCTCCCAGAGCCTGGGGCCTCCCGGGACAAGGTCATGACCGAGGACCTGCGACCGCCCCCACTTGTTAAACGCAGCCATCTGCAACCAACAGTGGCTAATTTGTGAGTTCGCCTGGGTTGGCTTACTGTCCCCTCTCACCCAGAGATCGTCCAGTGGAGCTCGCGGCTTTCTTTGGTGTGTCCTGGGTACAGATGCTGACTCCTCCCCCCTCCTCCTGGCCTTCCACTCTCGGCTAAACCTGTTTTTATCCACGCCTGGAAGCTCGGAGCTTCCAGTTCTCCCTCTTTTTCTGTCCTCTTTACATACAGGCTCGCTATGGTGCAAGCGCCTAGGCTGCAACGGGCGGCCTTCAAGCCTAACTGTTCCCTCTTGCCCGGGACCCTGCTTTCCGTTGGAGGCTAGGATCGGTTCAGTAAGGTGTTTTAACACTGCCCTCTGGTCACTCGGACACCTGTGACTAGAGCTGCCAGCGTTCGTGGCACCTCCTGGTGCCTTCTGGGGATATTTCCACGGTTCTAGCCATGGGTGCTAAGCCTTTAGAAACAATTACCCCATCCTCTCACCTAGGACAGCTACTGGAGGCATTACAACCTCACTCCCTGATTCCTTCCATTAAGTTATCTACCCTCATCCGTCTTTGCTCTAAGACGTGGCCAAGATACAGTTTACACAGAAACTTTAAATGGCTTCCTCATGGCTCCTTTGACCCCGATATTTTACGGGAGCTAGCTAACTTCTGCTATCGTTCTACTAAATGGAAAGAAATGATGTACATTATGGTATTTTTTACATGGCCCTGAAAACTGACCCCTCTGCTGCTTCTCACTGTTCACCTGCACACATGTTCTTAGCAATGCCATCCCTCCAGGAGCCCTCTGCTCCTGCCATGGACCCTGTGGATGAACCTCCACCCCCCTGGCCTCAAGGGGCCACCCCCTCTCGCTCTGCCCAGTCGAGTAACAGCTCACCCATTCCTCTTTCCTCCAAGGTTTCTTCTAGGCACAGGAAGGACTCACCTACATCTCCCCATAATGCCTCTAAGCATTCCACTTCTAGGTCTCCGGGAGTCCCACGTAAATATTTTTCCAGGTCACCTAACCTTTCTGCTTCTAGGTCCCCAAGAAACTCCCGTTCCAGATCTACAAGGGCCTTGCCTAGTCCCTCCAACTCAGCTTCACCCCATTTCTCCCGCAGCAGATTGCACAGTCAGCTGGAAGCTTCCCCCTGCTGCAGGTCACACAGGCAGCTGGAAGCTTCTTCGGACTCTTCTTCATCCTCCTCCCGCCCTATGCCTCCCCCTCGATCTTCCAAAGCCCCTCTGGGCTCCCGCCATCACTAATCACCATTCCACCGTTGTTGTTCACTTAAAACACCCACACCTGAGGATATAAGGTTCCTAAAAGCTACCATGGCCTCCTGTCAAATCTGCCAAAAGATAACGGCCCAGAGTTTACTTCCCAGATTTCTCAAAATCTGTCTAGGGCACTTGTAATCCCCCAGAATTTCCACATACTGTACCACCCTCCGTCTTCAGGTAAGGTAGAACAAACTAACCGATCTTTAAAGGAAGCCCTCGTTAAAATGACACAGGAACTCCACCTTGACTGGGTAAGACTTCTGCCTCTGGCTCTTCTCAGGCTTCGGGCTCTCCCAAAGGGCCCCCTTTTCATTTCACCCTTCGAACTCATGTATGGGCTGCCGGTTTTAACCCCTGGCCTCTCATCGGGGACCTCTCCCATTCCTGATCACCTGCTCACTCCCCTCCTTTTCCACCTACGCTCGCTACTGTGGGACTTCACAGATCACTTACTACCTCAACCATGTACTAACACATGTCCACCGCAGTTAAAATAGGAGATAAGGTATTATTCTCACCTTCAGGCCAACGTCCTTCACCCTTTTCCCCTAAATGGCAGGGTTCCCTCCCTCAAAGTAATCCTTCTAACTCCCACAGCTGCCAAGCTTGAAGGAATTCCTCACTGGATTCACCTGTCACATCTTAAACTGTTCATCTCCACGGCTCAAGATAATCCTCCATACACAGTAACTCAGACAGGACCTTGTTCTCTTAAGTTCCAAAGAACACTAGGTTCAGCCCCCTCTACTCCAGTCTAAGGAAAACAGTGGTCCCATCCTTCACTTAATCCTCCTGTGTTAACACACCCTCCCTTCTTTAAATTCCTAAATAACCATCCAACTGTCATTACAGAAATCATCATCAAACACAGAGTCAAAGGCTAAGGTGGTAAGCAGATTCTTAACAAAGTTCCTTCACATAACAGGTCTGTCACTGTCTGCAGCAGTGATCCCTAAAATGTTAAGGAATATACAGTTAAAATCTATTTCTTTTAAAACATTTTCTTTGAGCTCCAAGATGCCAGCCCGACCCACCTGAATGAAGTAGACACAAACGGATCATTAACAGAATAAGTACCATTCAATTAACGAAATAAGTACCATTTAATTTTTTTATCATTCTTTACCCCAGACCTCCTACAGCACCCCCACCCCAAATCTCCCCTTTAATTTCCCAACCCCCCTCTCCCCTTTAATTTTTTTCCTTCTTTCTACTGATGAGACTTTTGTTTTCCAGCATCTTAATGATGATCTCAAGAGCCAGACAGATGCGATTTCTTCAATCAGCCACCTCAAAATGCCAGCGGACAGGACATAATCAACAAAACATCATCAGAATGATCGGACACTCCCCGGATCCCTAGACGTCCAAAGCTAGCAGGAAGCAGTCATGAGAGACCGGGCTATGCCCCCATTCCCTACTCGTTAAGACCCTCTACCCCCCAATTTTTTTAAATAAAACCAGAAGGGTGAAATGCTGTTCCTTTCGGAGACAGGCTGGACATGCACACAAGGATCATTGGCCTACAATTCCCAGAAGCAGTAGAGGACACAGCATCCCATTGGACTACAAATCCCAATTCAACAAAAGCCACGCATGCGCAGGACATTTTCCCAGACGCACCTGGACCCCCCCCTTAAAAACGGGGAACGCCATAACTCGCCCCTTTCTTCCTTTCGCCTCTTCACCCCCGTCCCTCACCTGTCGTCACCCTCCCCCATTAAAGTTCACCCAAGTGGGACAGCCATGTGTCTCGTGTTTTCTCTCCAACCCCGCAGAAAGAACAACACTGACAGCTATGTTCCTGAGCGGCACCAGTCTGTAAACCTCTAGTTGACAACCTTCCAGGTGCCTGGACTTCTTACTTCCCACAGTTGGGTAGCCAGACTTGGACATTGACATCAAAGGACTACTGCAGACTAATGGCAGTGACATAAGTTCCTCCTTCCACATCCTGTTTGCTCCCATATGGTACCTTTCCATTCTCTCTTCTTCCTTCCTTCTGTGCCTGATAATCTTTAGGGGCTGGTGAGCCTTTGTGTGTGACTATGGAGCCTGAACTACTCATAAACTCTGCCGCACTAGTGTCTGTTTTCTAATGGTATTAATAACTCATCTAATGAAATTCTTGATGGGTTAAGGCATAAACACCTTAGGTGGAGTGAAAAAATGCTGACAGAGATGTTGACTTGACAAATAATCCCATTGGGAGCTTCTGATAAGAAGATCAAATTTATCATTTTAAAACTACAGGGAACTTGTTAGGAATATTTCCTAGCACGAGCTCCCTGCCGACGCAAAAGTTCCGAATCAAGCCAAATCAAAACAAGCCAAATTAAGAAATATCCAGATTTAATGGGAGATCTGTGCTCTCAGGTGACCCTGAGGGGGAATGGAGAAGCTGTGAAAATGCGACCCGGAAGGAAGAAGGGGAGACCCCATGTTCCTCTTTTGGGGGATCACTTAAATACCCTGGGGAGTGGTCCTGACTCCATCCCCAGGGAGGGGTCAGGGCCTGGCCTGCTGGGATTTGGAGTCCAGACCAGGCCTGGGGACTGGGATAGATGTCAGGGGCAGGGGCCTATGCTCCCAACTTGACAAAACTTTCCCCATATAGAACTGCCAAATGCCCTTTTGCCACATTCTCACAGTCTCTTCTCCTATGGAGAGACTGGAATCATTTAGTAGCTGTGATTAAAGAACAAGTCTGCTTCTGGAGAGGCCAGTCTATCTTAGTTAGGGTTTCTATTGCTCTGAGGAGACACCATGACCATGGGGATTCTTATTAGGGCAGTATTTAACTGAGGTGGTGACTTACAGTTCAGAGTTTCAGTCTATTACCATCATGATGGGAGATGACAGTGTGCAGGCAGACATGGCAGAGGAGCAGGAGCTGAGAGCCCTACATCTTTCAGGCAACAAGACCTGGACTGTCTCACTGGGAGTAGTTTGAGCATAAGAGACCTCAAAACTCACTCTCACAGTGACCTACTTCCTCCAACAAAGCTACACTTATTCCAACATAGCCACACCTCCTAATAGTGACAGTCCCTTTGGGGGCCATTTAAATCACCACACAATCTGAACTCTTTTTTATATCCACATCCTTTACTAATCCTGATCTAACAGCTACCTTTCTGGAACATTGTAATCCCTAGTATGCAGGCTTGGCATACACAGTGATGAACAAAGCCTCTATTTCAAACACATGTATTGAAAGGTCTGACACCAATGATTCTACTCTGACATTCCTACACATGGGATGGTATGAACACAAACACACATGTGCACATACACACACACACACACACACACACACACACACACACACACACAAAATGAAAATTTCAGAGATGGACTGAAAACATTACAAGGATATTTCTCATTTTTCAGACACAATAATTTAGAAGCTAAAATGGAGTCAAATGAAATAATTCTTTGCCCAGTGTTAACAATCATCTCAGTGTCAGGAATTAACCACTTGATGTCTTTTGACAATACAAAACTTTACTCTGGTTCAAGAGGGTACACTGCTCACGAAAGCAGAAAAGCTACCCTGGGGCAGGAAGTTCACCTGGTGATAATGTTTTTTTTCCCTTCTGCCATTCCTCCCAGTGTTTTCCAGTTGTTATGGATATTATTGCTGTCTGGAAACATCAAGATGAAAACCACCCTGGGGTGGGGGTATATTTCCTCACTTTTCCATATAACTGGTCATTATCAAAAGATGTGAGGGCAGAAACTCAAAGAGGGCAGTAGCCTGGAGGCTGGAGTTGATCAGAGGATATGGTGGGGGGAGGGCTCATGTTTACTAGCCTGCTCACCTTGCTTTTTCATAGAACCTGGGATTATAAGAACATTGATGGTTTTATATCTTTTAAAAATGTTCCACAAAGATTAATTTTAAAAGAACAAAGGATTCTATTATAGAGAAAGACAGTAAAATATATGCCAGAGACAAAATGCAATGAGAGTTTGGGTGTGAAGATGAAGTTGGGCTAGAGATCAGTTCATATAAAGGGCTCAGTGCTTATCCCATTGAGAAGCACAAATACAGACATTGCACCTCTCAAAATCAGTTTGAAGTTTTTTGGTTCAGATTTTTGTATGTAAATTCTGGCATATAACATCTAGGTTTTATATTATTGGCTATCCCTTTTCTCTGATCTTTTTTCATGCTGCCTCCAAAGAGGTTATTGTTTGGAGAAATAATTGAATGGTATTGTTGGAGTTATTTAATCTGTATTCAACAGTGAGCTGTAGTATTATAAATGAAAAATGTCCACCATAGGCTCACATATTTAATCACTGGGTCCTTGGTTATTGGTGATGTATTGAAAGGTTGTGAAATCTTTAGGAGGTGGAGCCTCTATGGGGGCTGGAGAGCATTCTCTCCTCTCCCAGTAGATCTGGGTTTGATTTCAATCACGCACGGAGGCTCACAACCATCTGCAACTTACCTTCCTATGGATCCTGCACCTCCTCCAGCAACAGATAGGCATGAAGTACCCAGACATGCATACTTGTAAAACACCCCACATAAAAAAGAAATATATCTTTAAAAAAGCTAGAACACTGTCTGATACCATTATTAGAGAGAAATGGCTCTAATAACATAACTTCTTAGAATCTCTAATCCTGTCAATTTGGTTGGATTAAGCAGGAAGATAAGTCAAGCACCCCTGGTGTTTCTGACAGTGTTCTGAAAACATTCAATAAGGATCAGACATTTGTCCTAACTGTAGGCAGTACCATGACAAAGAGTGGAGAAGATTTGAAAAGTGTGTTAACTCAGACATGTCACATTCTCTCTGTCTTTGTCTTTCTTTCCCTGTTTATAGTATGGGTTTGCATATGTGCCTGAGAGTATACTTGAAAGAAGCAAGACATCCTGCTAGGTTTCTCCCTCTATCACTCTCCATCTGTGGAAATCACTGATGTGGCCAGACTGACTGGCTGGTAAACCCCTAGGATCTTTTGTCTCTGCCCACTCAGTTCTGGGATCATGTGCCAGTTATTATACCTGACCCCTTTCATATGAGTGCTGGGGATCTGATCTCAAGTTCTTAAGCATTGAAACAAAGACTTTAACAACTGAACCATGGCCAAAGGCCACAAACTGAATTCTTGTGCTGTTTTGACTTCTTGTATTCTCCTTCTTATTTTACCTCTTTTTGAATTTTAGCATCATTCTTGTTCTTGTATACTAATTCAAAAAACTTTTTTTTTAATTTTTTTTTTATTGAGAAAAGGAAAAATTTTTTTTTATTGAGCAGTCAGTGTTCCCTGCCCTGTGGAAAGTCCAAGGTCCTCCCCCCTCTGTCCATGTCTAGGAAGGTGAACATTCAAACTGGCTAGGCTCCCACAAAGCCAAAACATGAAGTAGGATCAAAACCCCTTGTCATTGTCCTTGGCTTCTCATCAGCCCTTATTGTTTGCCATGTTCAGAGAGTCCGGTTTTATCCCATGCTTTTTCAGTCACAGTCCAGCTGGCCTTGGTGAGCTCCCAATAGATCAGCCCCACTGTCTCAGTGGGTGGGTGCACCCCTCATGGTCCTGACTTTCTTGCTCATGTTCTCCCTCCTTCTGCTCCTCATTGGAACCTTAGGAGCTCAGTCCAGTGCTCCAGTGTGGGTCTCTGTCTCTATCTCCATCAATCACCAGATAAAGGTTCTATGGTGATATGCAAGATATTCATCAGTATTGCTATAGGATAGGGTCATTTCAGGTTCCCTATCCTCAGCTGCCCAAGGAACTAACTGGGGACTAACTAACTCCTGCCTTGGGCCCCTGGGAGCCACTCTAGTTTCAAGTCTCTTGCCAACCTTAAGGTGGCTCCCTTACCTAAGAATTGTGCTTCCCTGCTCCCCTATCCAACCTTCCTTTATCCCAATCATCCTGTTTCCCCAAGTTCCCCCTCCCATCCTTCCCTTCTCACTTTTCTCTTCCCATTTCCCCTTACCCCCATCCCACCCCACCCCCAAGATCCCAATTTTATCCCCGGCAATTTTGAAAAACTTTAAATCTTTGAGAATAATTATTCTCTCTCTCGCACTCTCTGTTTCTCTCTGTCTGTCTTTGTGTGTGTGTGTGTGTGTGTGTGTATACATATGTGTCATTACATTAGAATATGTATGCCCAGTGTCCCATAGAAGCTAGGAGAGAATGCTGTACCCTTAGGAGTTAGAGTTACAGGCATTTGTGAACCAGTCACCTAATGTGAGTCTGAAGATATAATCTCAGGTCCTTGTAATTGAGCAGCAAGTATTCTTAACCATTGAGCTGTCTCCCTAGGTCCTCAAAATTAAATCTTCAAAAAAAACTTTTGTTACAAGCTGGGGGACTTCAGCTCCAGGTTCTTTTTGCGTAATATCTATGAGGACTCTGTGCCCTTCTCCCTAGAGAGTGATGAGTGATCAGATCAAGCAAGAGAATTGTTTTTATAATGATTCTTTACTAGAAACTTCAATATCCAATGCATCAATGAGGTTTACAATCTTAGTAGGCAAGGGGATTGATAATGGGTAACACACAGGCAATTCAATATCACAATTATTATTCCTACTAAATCTAATACATAAAACCAATTCATAACCTTAATCTAACTTATCACTTATCGATAAAACACTTCTTAACCTTAACACAACTTATCCATTACTTATCTATAAAACACTTCTTAACCTTAACTTATCCATTAACATATTCCAATCTTATCAATTATCCATAAGATATCTCTTAACATTTCACACACTAAACATATGTATTAACACATCTATGCTCTTCTCTTAACATCTCATACACACATGAAATAGCATCATATGACCTGGTATTCCCTGGCATAAAAAGGGCTTTTTGAATTTCTTCAGGCTGGGCTCTTGTCTGCACTGGGGGCTGGGTAGTGAAGATCCACTCTTGACTCCGTAGTCTGTGCTCGGGAGATAAGGTTCTGGTTTCAGAATGTAGGGTCTTGGACTCCACTTTGCAGGTGACCGAGTCTCAGGAGACAAGGCTTTTAGTTCTGTACTCTCAAAGACAAAGCTTTGCTCTCGGGATGGCAAAGCGTTCTGAAAGGCAGAGAATCTTGTCTGTTCTTGGGAGACAGACCTTCAATGTCCACTCTCAGGGAATGAGGCTTTGCATTCGGGATGCAAGGCGTTAAATGTCTGTTTTCGGGAGACAAAACTCTGTACTCAGGAGACAGAGCATTAAATGTTTAGGCAAGGCGTTTAATATTGCTCCTTTTCCGGAGGCAGGCTTGGAGGATCTCTCTTTCCACTAGGGCCTGATGCCAGAGCCATTGTGAGAAGTGAGATTACTGTCTTGCTTCAGCCCCCTCTTTTATTCCCATTCAAAACTGCCCCTCGTTTGATCCTTCTGATAACCAGGTGTCCTAGGTTATCAGTATCGACTGGCCACAGAACGGTGGGGGTCCCTCTTGTGTGGCAAGATTACTTTGTTACCACAGTTGCTGGGTGCAGTCTCCCCATCTGGCAGGGCCAGATGGGTGTAGCAGCCTTCAAGCAGGCAAATTTTCTCTTAATATATTACCTTAGTAATTTTCCACACCACACACAAGAAGAAACGTTTTTATATTACACCATATTACATTCATTCTTATTCTATAAATTTCCTGCTCTATCTACACTACAGATTCCCCTTTATTTATTCATTCAGAGGAATCTCTTTCCATGCTCATTACAACTTTGAAGCAGATTTTTCATGCAATGAATTGGAATCTGTCTGAGAAAATGTGATTTCATTTTTCTGATCAAAATAGTGGCATTACAGTCTATAAAAACATTCTATATGTTTAAAACTTTTATATTGAAGTAGGAGAAAATAAAGCACACATGGTGGTATTAGGACATTCACCTTGCATTTTGTTGTTGAGTCAGAGGTATTCACTGTTTTTCCTTCTTTATTAGTATTAACTAATATTTAAGTGAATCAGTATCTTGACATAAATAAGTGAATATGTGCTAAAATATATTTGTTTAGGTGTGAACTTGTTTTAAATTTGTTGAATACAATCACAGTACTGTGAGGTGTTTTTTTCTGATTTAGAAGCCTGATGTATTTCATATTACGTTCCAATTTTCTTTTTAAGAAAAATGCATTGTGGGAACTCTTTCAGCCAATAATCTTTAAGATACCAGCTTATTTGAGGCATGGTCTCATGTACTGTAAGAAAAAAGAGTGAGTGCTGCCCCCTTTTCCACTGGATTCAGTTCAAGTTCCCAATGCATGCATAGGAATATGGATCACTACCCTTACTCTGAGTTTATCTCCAAATAAATAAATCTTTGTTATACTTCATTCCTGGCTATTATGAAATTCCTTACAATACCACAATTAGTGCTGTGGTATAATACTTTTGTACACTGTAAAGATTTGTCACTTGTATTAAAGTAATAAAACACTGGCCAGTAGCTAGGCAGAAAGTATTGGAGGGGCAACCAGACTAGGAGAATTCTGGGAAAAGGAAAGTCTCAGTCCACAGCCAAACCCAGATGCAAGCAAAGCTAGATATGAAGGCTTACTGATAAAAGAAACCAAGACACATGACTAAACATAGATAAGAATTATGGATGAGTTTAAGTTGTAAGAGCTCATTAATAATAAGCTTAAGCTAATAGGCCAAACAGTTTATATATTAATATATGTCTGTGTGTGTTTTTTTTGTGACTGAAAGGCTGGGTTGCAGACCAAGCAGGATAGAGACATCCACCTACAAACATGGATGCTACAGCACTGGCTCTGTATTGTTGCTCTTTCTGGCTTCTGCAGGAGGACTGAGCAAGCTCTTATAGTCACATGTGCATATCCAACATGTTTTCTCATCTGCCATTAATGTCTGCATTCTGTTTTTGATTGTCAGCTCAGGGATGAAATTCTCCTTCTATCCCTGTACCTTCTTTCCTGCTGACCACATGCAGTCCCTTTCCTATACTCTAATAAGGTACATAAGTTTCTCAAAAATCCACTGTAAAATATTTCCCTCTTACTAACAGCCATGGGTGTGCCTTATCTTTTGAATTATAAATGAAATTCCTGTCATTTCATAGAGAAAGAAAGGATGGTGGTTGGCCTTTGGGTAGAACCTATCCCTCCACTGCAAACTGAAAGGCAGTCAAGGGTAACTGCTCAGACCTTATAGATGATTGTTGACTTAAACATATTAGTTGGTCTGGGGAGACAGGTCACTTAGAAAAGTGCTAGCTTTGTATGCACAAAATTGTTAAATCAATCCCTAGATCCTGTGGTAAAAATGGCTGTGTATGTGGGTACTTGATTATAATCACAGTTTGAGGGAAGGGGGAGACCAGGGGATGCTTGATGTTCCATGGAGGCCCAAAAAGTTAAGTCTAATTCTTTGAAGGTAAGTGAGTTTCTGTTTGCTCAAAGTTGTTAACAAGTGTGGTTACAAACCCCAACCTAGGGTCTGGTTGCTTGGTATTTTGGAAGTAAAATAGTCTATACAGGTAAATCTAGTCCACCCTGACCAAAGGTCAAAGAATTCAAGCATACTTCTGCTCCTTCTTTTGAATTAAGAGGTTTGACCTAGGGAGTGGTTGCCTTTAGAATACTTGGTGTAGTGTGGGTTCATTGCCTAAACAACAGAATGCTTTTTTTCTCAAGAATTAATTATTTGATGTCTCAAGTATTGAAGCAAGTAACAGTTCTGGCTGTTCTTTGCATCATGTTAAAACAATCTTTTGCCTTCTTCCCCCAGTTGTAATGGGGTATAAAAGAGCATAGAAAATTAAACACGCAGATTTCAGTATGCACTGGAACTCCCTCCTGGTACTATCCTATGCTTTTGTTTTATTATTTTCACTCATATCTTCATTCTCTTTACTTATTTTTCTAATCCCTATGTCCTTACCCTGGTGCTATACTTGTCAAAATTGGTCTCTGGTAATGTTCACTGTCCATTTAAATGGGGCTGGGGAGGTATCTCATTTGGCATGGTGCTTGGCTTTGCAAGAATGAGGACCTGAGTTCAACCCTCAGACATAGGTAACCATATGGGAATAGTAACATTATATTAGATATAGTTTATATATAACAGAGTATAGAGTTTAAATCTTCTTTGTTCCAGGATAATATATATAGACATAGCATATTTTGAAAATTACTACTAAAAGATTGATAAAGTTCCTTGGTTCATATTGGGGTACTGTATCCCAGGGCCTGAGTCCTATTTTATCAAAATATCAGAGTGTGGAAAGACAGAGGCTCCTGAACCAAACATCCAGCCACGTGATCTTTGTCAAGTTACCACTTATGTGGGTGAATGTAGGTGTCTTAATTGAGACCAAAAATAATGTGACTATGCTCTGGACTATAAATTTCTTTTGGCTTCCAAGGGATTCTTAGATTTGTTCAACTGTCCCAGAATGTTCATTAATTTTGGTGTGAGGTAAATGTCAGCTTAAGACTAAAGGTGACTTAAATGCCACTGCCCCCTGAGAGTGTTAAAATAAAGAGTGTTCATGAATTAATGAGCTTAATGGACATTCATTCCACTAGCAAACGAGAGGCAGAAACCCACTTTTCCTAATTCACAGCCTGGGATACCAGTACTTTCTCAGGCCAGTAGGTCACAGAACATAAAAAAGTGACACTGGGTTATGAGTTAAGAAATGAGTTGGCGTTATTATTTTAAATGTTAATCATGCACATTGAAAGTACTTGGGCCACTTCCCAAAATAATATAATTTTAGCACAGTGATAGTGTGTGTGTGTCACAGAGCCCACTAGCGAATTTGGAGCTTTTCTGTCTTACTTTTCATGACATTTGCCCCTCAGAAAATGTTGTTTATATCCTGAATCAGGTCCTTGATCCTGTTCCTTTCTTGAAAAACAAGTACATTAACAAAAACAAAAAAAAGTGAAAAACTAATAGTGAAATAAAATGGGACAAAATATTTAAAATGAAAGTTAAATCATTTTGTTATAATTTTACTTAATTATTTTATGTTACATGTCAGTCTTCAATCTGCATGTGTATGTGTGTATGCTTGATAACCTTGAAATAAAAGAAAAATATCAGGTCCCCTTGTCTGGAATTACAGATGGCTGTGATCCATGTACCATGTGGGTGCAGGGAATCAAACCTGGGTCCTTTGTAAGAGCAGCCAGGGCTCTTAACAACTAAGTAATCTCTCCAAACCCTAAATTTCAATCTTGTTTAAAATTTTTGCCTATCCTTTCCATCAGGCCATTGACAGAGAGGTCGCATTGCTTGACTAATAGGATCCAAGTGGAGCTACCTGTGTTTGTCACAACATTGAACAGTTTTCTTACTTTTTGAAACTATAGCTACTAGAACTGGAAAGATGAGTCAACATTTAGTGGTTTTTACAAAAAATGTCCCACATAGGCTTATTTATTTGAATACTGCCATGAAAGATTAGAACTGTACAAAAGGGTTAGAAAGATTCGGAGGTATGGACTTCTTGGAGGAAGTGTGTCACAGGGTAGGCTTTGAGGCTTCGAAGGCTCATGTCACACCCAGTCTCACTCTGTTTTTCTCAGCCACTGAATCCATCCCATGATCCAGTGACCATGCAACTTGTGACTGCTGCCATTTTGACTGAGGTCAGGTGACCTTACCATCATCTTAACTGAGTCAGGTGACTTCACTACCATCTTAATTGAGTGGCTTTTCCATACACATGTGACTGCTGCCATTTTGATTGATGTCAGGTGACCTTACCACCATCTTAATTGAGGTCGGGTGACTTCACTGCCCTCATAACTGAGAGCCAGGTCAGGTGACCAAGTTCTGCTATCTTTACTGAGGCATTTCCTGTCTGGTTCCCCGGTTCTGACACTGTTGCATGTGTGTTTTGCACAGTGGCATGTCTTTGGTAGGGCCTACCAAAAGTATCCACTTTGCCTAATTCCTGTTCACTGTGTGTTTGTGTGTTCATACATGTAACTTAAATGTACCTATGTTTACTGTTAAATGTTGTAATTGTCTGACCATTACATCTCATTCTAGACTAACAAAGCAACAAGTTTCATGTTTTAAATTGGTATGTACTTTTAAGTCTCTTATAGTAATATGGTATATTTAATCCAACCCTGATTTAAAATATATTAAGCTGTTCTCTACTATTGTCAGTTCTGCTGTTAACCCTCTGTTGCAAGCAGTTTATTCTTCTTTCTGTATTTTTACGAGTCTAAATCTTACCTGTTAAGTTGAAAGCCAGTACAGTCATGCTTGGACCCAGCTCTCTAGGCAGATTCTATACTTTAGTTACACCTGATAAACAGTCCTCAACTGCTCAGAGATCTGGGGACATATGGCATTTAAATATTTAATTATTGAAAGACTTTTCAAAACAAAAAGAGACAAGTTGTCTCGTACCAATAGCACTCTACTTTCTTCAAAGAAGGTAGACAACAAATGGGCACAGAACAAATCCACCTGCAATTCACCTCATTTGCCAAGCACTGACTACTGGGAAAAACTGTCTTTCATTTAAACTAAAGATCATCAGACATAGACATAATCGCTGGAATCAACGGCCTAGCTGCTCAGGTCAAGGTAGGCTTGTCTTCCTAAAGATTTCTTGGCTTACAGGATCTTCTGGAGCCTGGAAGTCCCTGTGCTAAACAGCAAAATGCAAATATGACCCTCAGTAACCATAGAGGACCCTGAGGAGTCACTCTAGGTGCCAAGTAAGTTCTCTGTTGATTTTTAATCAATAACTCAAGTAAAATTTTATTCTTCTCAAAGATCTTTGATGCAATTTGACAGCTAAGAGGCTTTGTTGTTTAAAAGGACAGCCTCACCAAACAAATTTCAATAAGCTACAAGTTAACAAAATTCTCTCTCACACTGCCTTCCATAGTTTTAAAAATACTTTTCATTGTACAAAAACATCTGTCATAGTCATTCTGACATAAATATGCTAAAATTTATGTTTTCACAAACCCAAAAATTTCTTGTGAGTTCCAGGGAACCAAATTGAAGGATCTACCTTAAACAGGTCAGATACACCCCTCTTAATTCCATGGTCCTGAATTTTTTTTCTAAACTTAACTTTGTCCTCTGTTCTGCCAATAACCTAAACCTGTGTAAGAGACACCAGACATTTCCATACCACAAACACTGACAGGAGCAAAGAGACCAGCTATACCAGAATGTGACCAGCACCCAGCTTTCTCAGGTCCCCCCCCCACCAAAAAAGAAGATGCCTCCAAATAAGCAGGAAGCAGTCTTGATAATCCACTATCCCAGATCCTTTAACCTGTGGTGCCTAACTTCCCACCTTTTTATTATAAAAAAGAGATGGAAATGTAATGGTCTGTCCTATCTCTTTAAGAGACAAGCCATACCCACACCCTCCCTCATCCAACAAAGCATCCAGCCTGAACCCTTTCCTTTTACATCTCTCTCTCAAAGAGGAAGTTTCTGTCTTTCCCTTCTCTCCCCTTCTCCCCTTCTCCCTCTCTGTTTTTCTCTCTCTCTCTTTCTCTCTCTCTCTCCCTTTCTCTCTGTTCTTTCCCCTTTCCCCTTCCCTTCCATATCCCACTAAATAAATATTCAACTTCACTCTGCATGGCATGCCTATCCATGTCTCTGTTGCTCACCCGCTGTGTGACTCCCTGCCTGGGACCAGCTGCCTTTAGGAACCTGTGGCATGGTCTCATGGCCTGCTGTTCACTGCCACTGCTCAGGGACCTGCAGCATTTTACTTAAATCATAACAGTGGTATTGATGTAAACAGGCTTGATCACACTGCCTGTTTTAGGAGTATGGAAGACTTTGAAATTTTGGTCTAGAAAAGCAGTTGCACACTTAGTAGTAATCATCCTAGTCTCATCATAGAAGATAGTAATGAGTGCAACTTGAATTCTGTGAGTCCAGATCAAGAAATATCAGAAGGGGAGAATATTAGTAAGTGACCTAGAGACCATTCCTGTGATAGTTTGGCCAGAAATATAGCTGCTTTCTACCCTTGTCCTAAAAATCTGCCTGAGGCAAAATTGTTAAGTTTCCAGCCAATGGTGTTGTCAGAGGAGATTTCAAGACAGCCTAGTGTTGGGTTGATGGAATTGTACAAAGATGAGTAAAGACCACCAGAGTCTTATAAACTAGGAACAGACTTTATCCTGGGAAAAAGAAAAAAAAATCTACAAGGGACACAAAAAAACTTATCCACTATCTGAGACCACAGCCAGAGATCACACTTCTGTAGTTGTGGCAATGGTCCATCCCTGAACTTTCCTCTTTAAAGCAAGAAACAAGCATTAGGCAAGAACAAAAGAATTTTTACAACCTTGAGGTAATCCTCAGACACAGATTGCTTTTCCATTAACAGGATTTTTGTTTGTACTTAGCCCTTTGTCTCTTTTGGGCACTTTTTTTAAAATTTATTTATTTATTAAGGATTTCTGCCTCCTCCCCACCACCGCTTCCCATTTCCCTCCCCCTCCCCCGATCAAGTCCCCTTCCCTCATCCTCTCGAAGAGCAATCAGGGTTCCCTGCCCTGTGGGAAGTCCAAGGACTTCCCACCTCCATCCAGGTTTAGTAAGGTGAGCATCCAAACTGCCTAGGCTCCCCCAAAGCCAGTACGTGCAGTAGGATCAAAACCCATTGCCATTGTTCTTGAGTTCTCAGTAGTCCTCATTGTCTGCTGTGTTGCACTTTCTGATGGTGTTTACCAAAATGCTGCACTCCCCTGATACTGCCATTTTGTGTAACAGGAAAGGGTATGGGACAATGCACAACTAAAAATTCAGGTACATCCCATCATTTAAAAGTTAACTCAGCTCGCATCAAAAGTTTTTGGCCACGACTGACCAAGGGTTATTTAAAAATGACCTTCAGCTTTCAAAGAACCTCTTCAACCTTGCAGATAGAGCTACATGTTGTAAAGCAAAGTAAACCATTGAAGGACCTGGATAAATTCTGACCCCCCCCCCCCAGCAGGAAGAGAAGAATCAAAAATCTAGGATTAGCCAGTTTAGTGACTGTGTTTCAGGAACTAGCTGAAGATAGTTAGATTGTAATCTTGAGTTTCCCCCTTGACAGCATCATTGTACTGTGTTTTAGGAACTAGCTGATTATGACCTTGGGAGTGGTCCTGAGAGGCAGGGAGTTGCCCCCTTGTGACCAGCACTGGATTTTTGGAATTTTCTGACACTTTTGGATTACTGGGCTGTGGTTTCTTCCCTTAAAAACTCCTTCTTCTCCTGGTCACTCTGGGTGGAACTCTTCCCCTAAGGGGGTTATGAGTCTCAGCCCCAGTGCACTGGTTCCCATCTCATTTCATCAATTAAAGCCTCATGTGATTGCAGCAAGGACGGTCTCTCCTGAGTTACTGGGGGGGGGGTCCATGTTATCCCCAGACTTGAGTGAGAGTCTCCCTGCACCGGGGGACTTTCATTATCACTAATAGTTAATCCTTAAACAGCTGAGAAAATTACTGAAGTCTGCTCTCATCCTTCTAGGCTAAAAACTTTTCTTTAGTTTTACATTCTTATTCCTGGAATCTACATTTCTAATTCTTATTTATTCTTGGACTCTTCACCTAGCATGACTGTGCCAAGTGATTATTAGTACTCACTCTTATGTGGATCTCTAATGAAAAGTAGCAAGCTAGACTTTTACACAATATATAGTTTGAGAAAAAACAGGAGGACCTGGAATTATAATGTAGCTAAGTCCAGTACTCAAAGACATAAAACAATTCAAAGAAAACCCTGGTGCTAATTGGAATAACGAAATTGGTGATCTCAGGGAACGACCCCACCCACTAACCTTGCAACTTGTGAAAGGGAATTAAATCTGAATCAGTGAAGGAAACCATTAACAACAGGATGCTGATGCGAACGTAATTGAAAGCCTGGTGGTGGTGGTGCACAACTTTAATCCCAACAGTGGGGAGGCAGAGGTACATGGATCCCTGTGAGTCTGAGGCCAGCCTGGTCTACAAGAACTAGTTCCAGGATGGCTAGGACTGTAACACAGAGAAGCCCTGTCTTGAAGAACAAAAACAAAAACAAAATGGTAATTGAGAGAGTGCACCAAGTTTAAGCCCTAGCAAACAGCAGAAGTTGACAGCTTTTCCACATGATTCTGGCATTAGAGTCAAGGGTACAAGAAAGGAGTTGTGGAATCTCCCTCCTTGTCTAAGGAAAGCTATCAAGGCCAGGGGAGTTCTAGGGGTGTCTCTTGATGGAGAGCCAGAGATGCTACTTAACAAAACTGTGGAGATAAAGTCTGGATTGTTTTGGAGATCCTGAGGTGCCAGTGTCATGGAATGCCTCCAAAGAAGAGCTTCAGGTTGTAGGAGTCAACCATGATAAGCTTAATAGAAACAGACCACCCAAAGAAAGTTCTTCCAATTATTATCACCTGCCAGTTTAGGACTCAGCCATGATAAATTTAATGGATGCCTGAGACTCAGTGGTTTACCCTGAGGCAATACCTGGTTTCAGGAAGGACCACAAACTAATATTATCCAAGCATCAACCAAGAACAGACCATCCAAAGGAAATTCCTAATGTTTCAACCATTGTAGATAGAATCACTTTCCAGCACACACTCACCAGGACAGAAACCTAGGCTCTCTTTTGTGACTAGGACATCTGCAAGGATATTATTGTGCTTTAGGATAACAATATCTTCTGACCTCAAGATATCCTGTGGCCATAGCAACCAGGTCAGCAACAGGCAAAGGGGTGTGTGATCCAAGGTGAAAGGTAACATTGAAAAATTATTAGTAAATAAATCAGACACATACACACATGTTACATGCAGCATTAAAGTAAAAGGCTCAGGACAGAAAATAATTTGGTTTATTACACATTAAAAGAACTTGCTAATGATAAAAATACTGAAATTTGACTCATTCTATTTAGGAAGTAACTTCACCCCTATATAGGTGAAAAACATAGGCCAACAAAGAGGGTAACTAGAAAAGTATGTCTTGGGATCAAGATGGACTTCATCTCTATCTTAATCTTTTCTAAAACCTATTCCCAACATACTTGATATCCAGGGACCTTGCTTCTCCACCTATAAACATTATACAAGTAATTAGCCTTGGAAGGCCTCAATTGAAGGGCAAAACCCCTATAACAGAAAGGTGACTCAGAGTGGTTAGAGTTCTCTGGTCATGGGGTGAAGAAGCAATCAAGCCAGTGTGACACCTTCTCCATTATTCTTGACCAAATGTATAAGTCACTGAGAATGGTGACAAAGAGGATAAGTCAACATGACAAGTGAGAAACTTTCTGCCCCACCCCTCCTCCATGGGAAGGGATATGTACAAGGTATTTTCCAATGTCTCTCAGTTTAGGAATATCAATAAAAGTCGACATCCTAGTTCTCTGCTGAATACAGTCACCATGGTGTCTCTGCCAGAGCCAAGGCCTCCCCTCCGCTCTCTCCTAACACAGGGCAGGTGAAAAATAACTAGGGTTCTAATCATTCAACTCATTTCCCTCATGGGAACGGAGTCCTGAGAGTGCCAACATTCACAGTCATATCTGAGTCCTCTTTTGTGCCTTTCCACTCAGGCATACTGACCATGAGTAGAAAGGGTTTCTTGAATCCCATCAGAACTCAGTGGTGTCTGAGACAAACAAGCTCATTCCCATTTCATGATATGAAAAAAAAAAGTGAACATCCAGAAATGACAGAAGAACAGGATGCAGAGAAATCAAAAGTAACAGCTTCATTGAAAGAAACCAACAGTTTCCTTTAGGATGGTTGAGGGCTGCAGAGTGCCATGGGACTCGCTAAACAGACTCGGGCTTAGGTATTTTATAAATCTGTCCAGCCCTTCTCTTTATTCTTTTATTCCTATTTTTATATCTACTCTAATATCTTCCGGCAGTCCCTCCTTGCAATGCCTTCTGGGAACAAGAAGCCACCGTTGTAGGAAACGTGCACCAGCTTTTCTATCTTTGTTCCTCTAACTCTCCTTTACCTGAGCCTTGGGAAGATGGAAGTGATATAGATATTTCAGTTGTAGCTGAGGACTGTAGAGTCTTTGCTTTTCTAAAATCCAAAATTATGTTCTATAATCACAATCCAGTTGCCCACGGACTCACTGATAGATGTATTTTGAAGTTCTGGTCTTGTTAGCAATGTTAATACTGCGGTCATTTTAACTTCTGAAACATTTTCCATTATGAACCTCAGAAAGCTGTCATTTTCCCATCCTAATAAATTGGAACACTGCATTCTGTTCTTGTGAAGCCATCTCTCATAATCCTTAATATTTTTAACACTATTTTTAACTGATAATAGCTTTTTTCATATAGTATACCTGATCACACTTTCATTAGCCCAACCTCTCCCAGATCCTCCCTTTCTACCCAAATTAACATCTTTTTTCTCTATCTTTAGAAAACAGACAATTAAGGAAAACAAATGAGAAAAATGTATAAGAAAGACACACACACACACACACACACACACACAGAGAGAGAGAGAGAGAAACTGTCTGTCAGGCAAACAAGGAAAGTTCTCCAAAGTCAGAAATGAGACAGAATTTGAAGTTTAAATTTGAACTAATTCTGCAAATACTTTTTATCTTTGTGTGTCATGTGTATGTACATGTGTGTATGTGTATTTAGAACATCTGTGCTTATTTACATTTTATATATGTGTGTGTACATTTATTTCTGATTGTGTATATGTGTGTAAGTGTATTTTGGGGCTGTTTTATATGCATATAAGTATGATGTAAAGGTATATGTGTATGTGCCTGTGTGTCTGAGTCTAGATGTTTGTTTTTTGTTTGTGTATATGTGTGTTATTATATTTATGTACCTGTATGCATATATGTACATATAGTGTGTTTGTGTTTTTAATATATGTGTATTTGGTTATTTTGTATGTGTGCATATTTGGTTGTTTCTGTGTATGACTGAGTGTGACAGTGAGTATGTGGATTGGGGTTGAATGTGTGTTTATATGTATCTGTATGTTTTTGTTTGGTTTCTGCTGTGAATGTGTGTCTGTGTGTATAAATGTGTTTGTGTCTGTGTGACTGTGTGTCTCTCTCTGTGTTTGTTGTTTAGGTGTGTGTCTCCCTTTCTCTTTTCCTGGAACCCCTGTTAGTAAGGTGGCTTCCTGTGTTGAACCTGGCTGCTGTTCAACTCTCACATTTCACATCCTCTCTTGTCTTTTCCAAATTACCCCCTGCCCTCTGTTTCTGTTCTGTTGTGACAAGAGTCTGAATATACAAGCGGGCCTTGGATTCATGGCCTTCCCATTTCTACCAGATGAGTTTTAAGGTTACAAGTATGTGCCCCCTTGCCTGCTATTTAGGTTTTCCTGTATGGAAGATTTACCTTATATCTTAGATCTATTACTGAAGATATTACTTAAATTTTCATGTTGTCCTAAATTTTGTAGAAATAGTCTTATTTCCTTGAGTTTCTTCAGACTTTTATAGTTTAATATAACTCAATTAATCTTTCTGAATGCAGAAATAACAAGGAGCAGGCAACTTTTGTCATGGTTTTCATTATCATTTGTTTTTGTTTCATGCTGCAGTTTTTTCTCAGTTATATATCGGCAGCATTACGCATCAGTGTCTTGTTGTCTGTGTTAATGAGACATCATAGGTTGTATATGATCTGTCATTGAAGTTACTGGCTTGCTCTCATAATACATTCTATGGAAATGAACTGGATTTTTTTGCACTTAGTATTCATAAACTGGATGTCAAGTCACTATGCTTTTTACAAAACGACAAGCAGGTGTGTGAGCTCACTTTGCCCTGATGTTGGGCTTCTCTCTCTCTCTCTCTCTCTCTCTCTCTCTCTCTCTCTCTCTCTCTCTCTCACTCTGTCTGTGTCTGTCTCTCTCTCTGAGAGCAAACATTTGTCTCTATTTACACAGGATCACACTGCATTTTTGGGGGGGTATAATTATCTTCAATGTTGTTGCCTCTTAATGAAAGTTAAGCTCATAGCATCATTCCCTGTGATGTCCATAACTGCTAAAGCATACTTGCTAGATCTGTTTGGCATTTTATTTACTTCTGGGCTTTCAGGAGGGCCCTTTGGGTAAGGATGGAAGCTCAGCAGGGAGTATTGTGACCCTCCCTTTCTTTCTTTGACCAGGAGTGTAAATAGCTATATTGTTATTTCTATAGATCTAGTTATTAATGTAGTGTTTCTCTGCTCATTAGCAATCAAAATGATCTCATCTAGTTGTTGTCTACATCAAGACAGTATTGTGTTATGCCCTGAAGAAGAACGCATCTTACAAAACAACCTCCTCAATAGTACTCCTTTGTCTTTGACCTTGGCCTCATCTAGACTGGGACTTAGTCTGAAGACAGCGGTAGGAATCGTTTTCTCCAGTGAGTACTGTGTTCCTCTTCAATACACTTGTTTACAGGCTGACTCCCGTTTGATTAGCCTGTGGCATGCCCTTGCACGATTCCTCCACTCTACCTCTTGTCTGGGTTTCTAATTTTATCTACCTTCATGGATCTTAGCTCAGCTCCATTGCCATGGCTTTCTCTCATCAGTGACCTCTACCAAACAATTTCAATCTCTTTCCAATTTCTGTTCTTAAGGGGGAATGCTCTAGCTATGGCTATCAGTATATTGACCTTGGCTATTAGTATATTGACCTCTTCTAACCCTTATTATAGCTCAGGAGAGTAAAAGATAGCTTAAAGGCCAGAAAATAATTTCATTTTCAGAAGCAGTTATCTGAGAACAGAGGAGTAGAAAATCAACTTAAACTTCATTTTCTCTCCCCCCTCTTTTTGGTATATATATATATATTCTAGAAATGATCTTTATGAGTTCCCAAGGCTTCATTACATATCTGCCAATTCACAGACAAATAATACCAGAATGACTAATGTAGATAACAAGTGTTGAAAACCCACCCAGAAATGAGGCCTTTGAGTGAAAATCTGAGATTAGGGTGGGCACCCACTTGTATTTTCACCCACCACAGTTTCCACCAACTGGTATTTTCATGTTCTTGCCTCCCAGAGCAAGTACTGGATTAGGTATGCAGAGCTAGAAATACAGATAGGGACAACTCCTTAGGAAAGAGAAAGTATTCCCAAGATGGAAAATGGTGAAGGAATTAAAAGAAAACCTGGCAAAGGGCTGACAGAGGCTCTTCACCCTTCCTAGGTCGTTTGCTTTGGGTCCACCTCACCTTCTGCTTGTCTTTTGTGGACTTTTCCAGTGCATGTTCAGTATATTGTTGGAAGTCTTGTAAAGTTTCTCCGCCAACTGTTTTCTTTTGCGGTTAAACTTGTTGTAGCTTTTGCTGGTCTTTCTTGACCTTGCACAGGATTAAGAAATAATTTGGACAATGGTAAAACAATGAGAATTTCTTCAGTAATTGGAAGAAACTAAAGAAAGTTTGCTGTCCTCACACAAGGCTTGGATTTTGTGGTTCTAAGGAGACATCTCATGATTTTTTTATATTCTCAGAGAGATCATTTCCCTTGGAGAACTGTTGCTAGATTGGTAAAAATCTCTATCATCTTCTAAACTGAAGGTGGCAGTAAGCTCGTGGGTGGAGAGCTACTGATATAGAGGGTTGTTTTGACTCCTTTTCATGTTGAAAGACAGGCTATGCCCACAATGGGCCATCCAGCAATTTCATATCCTCTTTGAAGTAATTAGAATACATCTACCTTGTCTCCTATAGCATTTACGAAGGTCCCTAAAGCTTCCATCAAGCTTTAAAGACAGCTGGATCAATGTGTGCTTTTATCTCAGGAGTGTTTCACTTCTCTCTGTGTGTGCCTATTGTGGCTGTCTTCTTTTTGTTAGGCATTGCTACAAAGTAGCCATGTTTGACAGTTGACATCTCAAGATGGATGGGTTTTCACAACAGCCTTAAGTCTCATGCCTTCAAGATCACTCAGAGAATTTAATAAAAAGCCACATGTACTGCAGAGGTAATTTGGCACTTGTCATACTTAATAATCTTTAACAGCATACAATCACATTTGTTCTTCCTTTCATATCAGCAGGCAAATGATGGAGAATACTAAGTAGTTAGAACCACCCCACCTATTTTTGCAACTAAGATGAGTTCTTTTCCTTGTAAATGAATATTTAATTAGTTAACACTGCTCATTCTTGCACAGGAAGTTCTTCATGACAAAGTTAAGGAAACAATATTTCCTGGCTTTTGTTTACCTCTTATGACATAATAGAGGTAGAATATGCTTATATTATTTTTATATATGCCATCCCAAAAAGTAACACATTTAGTTTTTGAGACATTAGTATGATGAAAACCAAGAAATGTATTTGAATAAGATATTGTGGAGTACTGTTTTACTTTATTTTTCGTGCTCAATTACTCTCTACCTTAATTTTTGAGAAAGGGTATCACCCTAAACCTGGAGCTAACTGATTTGGAAAGATTAACTGTCCAGGGAACCCAAAAGATGGTGATACTGGTGCTTCCCCAGTGCTGGGATTATAGATGCATGGCACAATGCCTTGCTTTCTGTGTGGGTATTGGAGATTGAGATCAAGTACTCATGATAACATGGTAAGCTTTCTACCAAGTGAGCCATCTTTCTAACTTCTGAGCAAATTCTTTGCTACCTTCCTGACATCCTTCAGGGTGGCAAATCCTCACCCATCCTGTATATATAATAATCTTTAGACAGATGGGAATCAAGAATAAGTTTGCGTGCTTTAGGTAATGGCATGTATCGATGGAATTCCATGGAGACAGAATCACTCCAAAGGCATTCATACACTTTGTTCAATGTGATATTTTTCCTTTTACTATTGAAAGACGAACAAAAACAAGAAAGAGTAGAGTTACAGACCTTATCTGTATGAGGCAGGAAAGAGGAGATGACTCCTGTCCTTGGGAGTGGAGAACAGGAGAGGATCTGGTGACTCAGACAAAATAACACAGAATGTGAGGAGCCTACACATCAGCACTGGGTCCCCCTGCCTCTCTTAGCATGGAAATCATAATGATGCTGATAATAACCCAAGACTAATATTATTTTAAAAGAGAAGAGTAATAATGGAGGTACTTACTAGTGTAACTGAAGTTCATTTAACGGATGAATGACTTAATTTCCTAAAATAACGTCTATTCAGAAAAAGAATGTGGAGAAGTAGATGCAAGTTAACTGATAAATAGCCTGGGGATGTGGTCCTAGGTCAGGAGATAAACTTTCGTGTCAGACTCTTCATTTTATTTAACTTCATTTCTTATCCCCTTCTCTCTCTCTCTCTCTCTCTCTCTCTCTCTCTCTCTCTCTCTCTCTCTCTCTCTCTTTTTGGTTTTTCAAGACAGGGTTTCTCTGTGTGTTGTATGCCTGTGTGCACATTTCTGTGTGAGTAAGTTGCCTTGTGCACCACCACATAAAGGGCAGAATTCAGCACCATATGTTTTCTACAATTTGTTCTGCACCTGAACTTTGTAGACAGTTTCTAACTAAACTCAGAGCTCCCTGATTCAGCTAGTCTTGTCTGACTAGTGACTAGGGGCATGCCTGTTTCTCTTAATCTGTAATTGGAGTTTTCGGTAGATACCTCTATCCTCTATACTTGTTTTCTTTTTTAATGTGAGTTCTGGGGTTCTGAAAACAAATTTACATGCTTGTACAACAAGTCTTTTAAGCACAGGCCTGTCTCCTCAGACCGTATATTAGTCTTTAACGTCAGGAAGTATAGCTGACCATCTTAAAAATCAAGGATATGAACAAAACAAAACAAAAAATACCCCCACCAAAACCAGAAAACAAACTAAGTAAGTGCAGACTCTATACTCAGCAAGGAAGAAGATGGATGGAACAAGTCTCTGCTGTGAGAAATAAGAAATTAATGGAAAGAAAGTTAAATGCACACACAGGTGACATTCCTGGAACATTAATTCTAAGGCTTTGAATCATAAAGCTTCCATTTCATATTGTAAAAATATCCTTACATTTGGTTCAGGATGAATTTCCAAGCAAGGAAGAAGTTGTATATCATCATTAAATATTTGTGGGTACTTGAAGTGTTTCTGTAGTCTCCTCTATATATTTTTTCAGATTTCCCAGCATTTTATAATATCCATGCTTTCCCTTAAATGTGAATAGCACTTTCCTTATATTACTTATTAATAAGATAGTAAATAAAATACTGGCTTAATGTCGAACTGCCATGAACATAGTGGGCTAAATATATGATTTCAGTTCAGATGTAAGTAATTTGAATATAAAATGGGAGGATTATTTATTCATTCATTTATTTGAGACAGACTTATAAAATGAAGAGTGTGTATCACAGTGTTCCAGTGTGTCAGTCTGAGGTGTCACCTGCTGATGATTTAAGGCTAGAATGTGATGATCCTAATATAGAATAGAAGGGCTATCCTAACCCAAAGACCTGGATATAGACCTGGCAAAGTAAGAGTTCTGTGCATTTGATAAAAGTATGTGGCTTATGTGTGATTTTAATTTGATTTATCTTTTTCCCAGATGGATAGACTAGGAAAAGAACAAAACATGTTTCCAGTTTTGATATATAGTATTAGTTCATTATATTTTATTTATGAGAGCATGTATGTGTTTGTATATATATATATATAT
>NC_022013.1:17198916-17200613 GCF_000317375.1 Microtus ochrogaster | reverse complement strand
CTTAACCTGAGTCTGTCTGGAGTGGGAGAACCATGGCGACTGCCTGACTCAGCTTCTTTCTCCCAGCATTCTGTTCTGTTTACTCCATCCACCTAAGGGTTGGCCTATCAAATGGGCCTAGGCAGTTTCTTTATTAATTAACCAATGAAAGTAACAGATTAGAAAGAAATCACTCCCACATCATATATATATATATATGCCAGGTACCCTAGAGCTGAAGTTACTAAGAGTTTTGAGCTGCCTTCTGGGAACCAAATTTAGGTCCTCTGGAAGTAACTTTCTGTCTCCTACCAGGTCATTTATAGTAGAGTAAAGGGTTCTTTCCTGCAACTAAAGCTTACTGATATGGCTGTTCTTGGTTGTCAAGCTGACCACATTTTGATTAACCAAGAACTCAAGCTCCTGGTTGAGGCACTTTAAGTTAGTTGGACCATTAAGATGAGAGATGACTCATTATTATTAATTATTAATTATTATTATTATTAAGATGAGAGATGACTCATAATTATTAATTATTAATTATTATTATTATTATAAGATGAGAGATGACTCATCTTAAATCAAAATTATTTGAGGTTGTCAGGAAACTCACCTTAAATCTGGGCCACTCTTTTTTGGATCTGCCTGAATAAAGATCATGGAAGAAGGATGTTCTTTTTCTTTGCCTGTGTGACCTCACTTCCTGGGACAAATTCATCATGTATGTAGCACCAGACTCCACATCTTCAGAACTCTGGTATCTACTAAGGACCAAATGAGACATCTATCTTTGTGAACTTAATAACTACCAAATTCTTGAACTTTTTGTACAAGACACCATTGTTGGACTAGCTGGACCATAGTCTGTAAGCCCCCCTAATAAATCCCCATTATATTTATATATGTTCATTTTAACAGCTGGGTTCCTCTAAAAAATCTTAAATGATAGACCTATAGACCTCCAATAATAAAAATATACAACCTCAGTGGAATGATATCAGTCAATTAACAATAAAATGAAAGACAGAAAGTACCAGACAACATAGGTCTTCTATAGAGGGCATTGCAGGCAGGAAGTAGGTTCTACAGATTGGCAAGCATATGTATATAATCCTGTATTCAGGAAAGAAATCTAGAAAACAACTGTCAAGGAAGAAATACACTCTATTTAGTGTTGAATGATAGTTAAGAATTCTAAAATAAGGTTAAGAAATGAAATATGTGGTAAGATTCTTTATATCTACAAAAACAAACAGAAAATGAAACCTATTATGGAAATGACGTCTTAATGGTAGTTTTGAAAAGGGGAGAAGAGAAACAAATAAGAGGCATATTAATAACTTTTATATTTATTTCTTCCTCTGTCATTATTCCTTAATTTAAAGCAAAGTTTATACATATTAAATTATTTAAATGTTAATGTTTATTAAATATTTTTATGTGTATGAAAAATATTGCATGCACGTACAGCCATGAAGCACATATGTGCAGTGATTGTGGAGACCAGAATGGGGGTGTCAGAGTTCATGAAACTGGCATGACAGGTGGTTGTGTACTACCGTGTGGGCTCCGAATCAACCCCAGGTACCCTGAAAGGGCAGTCATTGCTATTAACTCTGAGCTCTTCCTTCCTTCCTTTCTTCCTTCCTTCCTTCCTTCCTTCCTTCCTTCCTTCCTTCCTTCCTTCCTTCCTTCCTTCCTTCCTTCCGTTCTTTCTT
>NC_022013.1:17164743-17198816 GCF_000317375.1 Microtus ochrogaster | reverse complement strand
CCTTCCTTCCGTTCTTTCTTTCTTTCTTTCTTTCTTTCTTTCTTTCTTTCTTTCTTTCTTTCTCTTTTAGCTCTGAAGGAATTAGGAGACATGTGCACTGATTCAAAAAGATGCCACATTACTCTAATCAGATGGATGAGCATTAGGAAGTTCCACGTTCTGTGAAGGTGAGTTCTCTAGGGACATTTGGGTAGTGTCAGTTAAAGAGAATTTGAGTGTCGCCATTCTACTTTTGGTTAATTATGCTCATAACCTGTGACCCAACAATTTCATTTCTGAAAATAATTCCTAATGATGTGTGGGTAGTTTATAAGGACACTGGAATAAAGAGATTTATTAAATCATTATTTCTGGGTGTAATGGTTAAAAAAAACAGCCTACAGGTTGCATAATTAATGTGTAGCAGAAACTGCAATCACTGTAGTTTGTTATGTATTGTGAAGAAGGACTAAACTAAATTTATTAACATTTCTTAGATGTCTTGATGGGTACAGACAAGAAAGAAAAGATGTCTCTGGTTAGTATCTTTTTTTGTAAATTAAAGATAAAGGCAGGACCTGGGCCGTGGCTTGGTGGAAAATACATTTGCTGTAAATTTATTTGAGTTTGGGTCACTGGCACACTTGTTCAAATCCCGACAAGACAATGTAGACCTGTCATCAGAGAGCTGGGAGAGGTCAGGACAGGAGCACCCCTGGGGCTCCTATTCAGCCAATCTCTCTACACCAGTGTGTTCCAGGCTCAGAGAAAGTTCTTATCTTAAAAACTAAGGTGGGTAGTTACTGTAGAAAACACCTGAGGTAAAGCTATGACCTCCACATATACACACATAAGACATACACTCACTTGCACCGAAAGACATACTCACCCATACAGATAAAAAATAAAAACATGGAAATTCCTAACACACATCTTGTTTTATATTACAGCTTAGGACTACGTCCACAGATATTAAGCCTGTCTTTTGTTGATGAGGTTGTAGAGAAAGCGAAAGAGATCAGAGTAGAGGAGAGACAAATCAGAGAAATTTTGGGATTAGCATTTATTATTATGGATCAGGCATGCATGAGTAAAACAAGGTCAACGTTAGCACCAGAGAGAATGAAGAGGAAATGCAGACATTAAACTCATAAATACTGCAAGGTAAATAAACACACGACCATGACCATTAGAGCTTTATTATACTTATTATAAGATACTCAGGGGAGTGAGGAAATTTATCTTTATTGCAAATACTTTAATCTACCACTCAGATTGAGGTAATTAGGTAGCATCCGGCACCCCCACAATCTGCTCTTCCTATCACTGTTCTATCTAATAGAGGTTTCTTTGCTGATGCTCCAGTGCAGGGACATTGTGCCAAGCCAGGTACCTCTGCCTCACATCCACTGTACCTCATGCTGAGTCCTGGTTTGTATGCTTTTGATTTTCTCTTCCTGGGGGAGAGAATTTGATGTCTCCCCTGACACCTTGAATTTTCTGTTCCCCATACAATATTTTTTAACAAAGTGTCTTTAGTCCAGTGTGCACCCTACTAAAGGTGTCATGCAGGCACCCACTGCTTCTCAGACTGTCTTAATATTGATGGTTTTGGTTATTCTAGACCTTGGATTCACTGGTACAGTACTTTGAATAATAAGGACCCCCCCATAGGGTCATAGATTAGAATGCATTACTTCAAATAATAACGACCCCTATAGGTTCATAGATTAGTATGCCTAGGGAGTGGCACTATTTGTTGGAATAGGTGTGGTCTTTATGAAGGAAATGTGTCAACTGAGGGTGGGCATTAGGATTTTAAAAATTCAAGCCAGGCACAATGACTCTCTTCCAGTTGTTGATGTAAAATTCTCTAGCTACTTCTCGAGCACCCTGTCTGCCTGCATTCTCTCATGTTTGCCAACATGATGACAACAGACTAAACCTCTGAAACTACAAGCATGCCCCAATTAAATGCTTTCCTTTATGAGAGTTGCTGTGGCCATGGTGTTTCTTCACAGACAACTTAGACAACTAGATGAATACCAAGATCTAGCATCACTTCACAGTTGTTACTGTAGCTGCCTCTTGTTACATTGGTCATCAGTGTTTAGCCTCTGGTTAGCTCTGTGATTGTATGTAGCAGCAGGAAAAATTGCATCTAGAATTTGTATTTTGGTATGAATTATGTTGCTCTTGGGCTTTTTAAAAAGACCATTAATTGTAAAACCATGAAAAGCTATTAATCTCCTTATTCAAAAGAAAAATTTCAAGGGTAAAAACCTTCTAAAAACTCAGGCTTTTGTTTCACTATAAACTGGTAAACTCTAACTTAAAGTAGGGAAACGAAGACTCCATTATGATCTTCTCTTACCTTCATCCTCTCTCTCACCATCACTTTTCTCTCTAGTACCCCATCTCACCATCACAATCATCCTCTCTCTTCTGTATCCTCTCTCACTATGTGTAGGGGAAGCCCAGCCAATCACTTTGCTTGAAGGGCGGGATCCCCTGAGGATATTATTTACTTATAAATATTGCGGGTGTGCTCTCAGCCTTCCCTTCTGTTTTCCTGTTCTCCGTGAGAACCTCGGCTTTGTACGTCCTCTCCTTATTAAAGCAGAATGTTTTATTATAAATTCTGTCTGCTGTTAATTTACGCCATAACATTTTGGCCCCCTGGTTATTATGATGTCATGAATTTTTTTTAGCGCTAAAATTAGACCTGTTTTTTGGTACCAACTGCACAAGACAGTTTCGAATGGTGCACATTTTTGACAACACTCTGGCCAGACCTTCTCAAAACGCTCAGAGGCTAGTTACAATTTTCTTAGGTCAAAGGTTAATTTGGGAATTTTACCATCGTTTGCTTTCACAGGACCCCCTAAGAAGAACGTCACCCCCATGTAAGCTGGAAGCAATCTTAGAGGACTATGTCCCCTCTCCCAACAGAGTTTGCCCTCAGGGTTAGGGACATCATTTAGTGGTTGGTATAGGGTTGAGGGGATGGGGGAGATATTTTATGGGATTAGGGGTACTTTCCAAAAAAGGGGGGGATTAACTGGTTTGATGGGATGATTGGTATTTGTGAATTGCTGTTTTTAGAAAATTGTATTGGTACTGATTCTTGTATATTGATATATTGAATATTGAATGTGAGTGCTCCTACCTCTATTTTTTGTATAAGTGTATGCTTATAACTCTGTCTATATTGTATGGATACATTTACCATATTATAATGTACATTTCTACCTCTGATATTATTTATATAATGACATTGTTTACATTTGGTATGTAATAACATTGTTTACAGTTGGAGATCATTGTCTTCATATATTGCACAGTTGTTTATTCTCTTAGTTTTCAAATTAGATAGGTATTGAGAATTATATGTTTGTCATATTTATTTTTAGGATAATCAGATCTTTTCGATACATAGAGATTATATTTAGTATAGATAGTATAATCTTCAACCTCTTCGAAGAGCTGTAGAAAATGGCCTTTAATCTAACCTAAAATTTAATGCCAACAAGACACAAACACTCCTGGCATCACCGCTCTACTCCTGAGAGAACGTTGAGCACCAAAGACACTCCACTGGGAGCTTGTCTTCTTGGCAGAACTGGCCTTTGGGTTAAGAAAAGCCCATACCTCAACTACTGAATAAGACACAGAATATCCATAAGTGGATAAAACAGGATTGTCTTATCTTGCCAAGACAGGGTAGGATAGTTCTAAGAAAGTTCCTTGCCTTTAATAATGGTATGTCAGTTATGTTAGGCTTTAGCCAAAGTTGGTTGTCTCAACATTGCAAAGGAGACTTTGGGTGATTGCCCAGGTAGTCAGTTGTCTCTACATTTGTAGCACATTTTGGAAATTTCTCGTTTGTTCTTCCAGGTTGCTTAAGTAATATTACTTCCCTTCTCAGATCTTTGACGGAGTTGAAGATTATATAATTGTAGTTACTCTCTACATTATTTAGACTCCTTGAGATAGAACGTTTAGCAAAACTTTTGTTACATGTTTCTTGTTCAATATTGTTTGTTATTTCTAATTTTATATTTATTATTTGTTCCTATTGTATATAGTTGTATTTGGTTTAGTTCTGTCTTATTTAGACAAAAGGGGGAGATGTAGGGGAAGCCCAGCCAATCACTTTGCTTGATGGGCGGATCCCCTGAGGATATTATTTACTTATAAATATTGCGGGTATGCTCCCCGCCTTCCCTTCTGTTTTCCTGTTCTCTGTGAGAACCTTGGTTTGTAAGTCCTCTCCTTATTAAAGCTGAATATTTTATTATAAATTCTGTCTGCCATTAATTTATGCCATAACAACTATGATTATTTCTCTATCCTTTATCCTTTCCTACCCTGTCATTACCCTAAGACACTATCATATTCTGTCAACATCATGCTTCTCGCTCCCAATATCACACTATCTCATCATCACCTACTCCATCTATCATCCTTTTTCTCCATCATCGTCTATCAGTACCATTTCTGTCCTTCATCCTCAGTATCACCATCTCTCACCAACAAACTAACCTTTGGTCTCTCTTTTCCGTTATCTTTTCTTACTATAATCCTCTGGTTTTACCATCACTCCCTATGATTCTCACCTATTGTCACCGTCATCTTCTTTCTCTATTGTCTTCTGTCACCATCAATATTTTCCTTGGTTGTGCTCTATAACCTTAAAATTTTTGCACAACTTTCTGCTCTCCCCATCACTCTCTCACATCATTATCATTTGTTACAATCACTACCATTGCTACCATGGTGTGCACTCTTAACTTTCGTGAATAATTGTAAAGACTCAGGAAATTCTAGTAAGTCAATCCATTCTGCCAATTCTTTACTTTGCCATGATTGTACTTCTTGCATCATTGCCATGTGTAATATGCATAATAAATATTTACATCAGAGCTCTACCTTCATAATCTCTCCTGTTTGGTCCTGAGGAAGATACTCCAGCACACTGATCTTGTCTTGGAAGAGAGCACCCTGCATTACAGATTCTTAAATGTCATAGATCTCCTCAAAAGAACTTAGTAAACTAAATAATATAATAAAATATTTGGAAAAAATACAAACACAGGTATACAATTCAGAATAGCTTTTGTGGGGTATTATTATTTCTAGCTGAGATAGAGTAAAATATATCAAAATTAATAAAAATGAATGAAACAGTATATTTAGGGCATTATCCTATAAAGAACAGTACACATTGATTCATGACAGCTGAATATTTTTCAAATTTATACTGTCCAAAATCAGGATCTTAGGACAGTTTTGGCAGTGTTGTAGGGAACTATGATCCAGAATGTGCGAAGATGAGGAAACCCTGGGCTAAGGAAGCAGAAAACAGGTGACACATCTGGCTAGATGTTAAAGAGAGTCAATGAAGATAGACAGATAGAAAGCAAGAACACTGGACAATTTCAGGAAGTCCTTTTTAAGTATCCATTTAGGTGCATGTGTGAGGAAACTCCCTTGGGCTAAAAGGGAACCATGTGATAGAATTAGGTGTAGAGAAACGTGCTCACAGGTGTGTGAGCATAGGATTCAGAATGAGGTACCAACCAAGAAGCAGGATTAAAATAAGTATCCAGGTATACAGGAAGCAGTTTACATGAGGCTTTATATTCTGTCTCGCTCCTCCCACCCCTACCACTCTCTCTTCTCTTCCCATCTCCTCATCCCTTTTCTTCTTCTTACTCTCTTTCTTCTTTCTCTCCCTCTTCCTCCTTCTCCCCCTCTTCCTCTCCATCCTCCTCCTATACCCCTTTCTTCCTCTTCTTTTCTCCTTAAGTTCAAAGAAATAAAGTGTATTGCAGAAGAACAAGACTTCTTTGAATTTTACCCAAAAAGTCCCACTCACTGTAATGATGAGGCAAGCAGACCTGCTTTTCATCCTGCCCGGCTCCCACATGGCTAGCTTAGCCCCAAAATAATTACACGGAAGCTGTATTCATTTAAACACTGCCTGGCCCATTAGTTTCAGCCTCTTATTGGCTAATTGTCACATCTTGCTTTAACCCATATTTAGTAATCTGTGTAGCACCATGAAATTGTGGTTTACCAGGAAGATTCTAAGCTATGTCCATCTTGGGCCGGAGCTTCATGGAGTCTTCCTGACTCTGCTTTCTTTCTCCCAGCATTCTGTTCCGTATACTCTGCCTATCTAAGCTGCTATCCTATCAACAGCCAAGGTAGTCTCTTTATTTGACCAATGAAAGTAACATGTAGACAGAACACCCACCTATATCAACTCACAGGAATGGGATTGCTGTCTCGCAACAATTATCTTATTGTTTGACTGATCAGGGATAAACAGCCTCCTGTGATGCTGACCTTTATGAAGTTTTGTCAACTCTGTCATACCTTATATGTGACATAACAGGTCTATAACAATTAAGATCCTCCAATAAGGGAATGTTATGGACTTATTATTATTCTATATATAGACAATAAAACTCTACCTAAGTCTTAGAGTACAGGTGTTGTGACAAAATAAAATATCTGACCAAAGTGACTTAAGGAAGTAAAGGTTTGACTTCCTTCTTTCCCTTTCTTTCTTTCTTTCTTTCTTTCTTTCTTTCTTTCTTTCTTTCTTTCTTTCTTTCTTTCATAATTTAATCTATTATAATAGGGAAATCATGAAACAGAAATGTGAGACAGCTGATCAAATTGCATCTACAGTCATCAAGCAGAGAGAGATAAATGTTTGTACTCAGTACACTTTCTCTTTTTTTTTCTTTTATTTAATCCAAAAACCTATTCCATGAATTGTGACACCCATGTTAGAGTTCAGAATGGGTATTCCTGTATTTGTTGTTCTGATATACAAACGTCCTTGAAGGCATGGCCAGAAGCTTGTTTACATGGTGATTCTAAATTCCACTACGTCAATAATCAAGATGAACCCTCACAGCATTGATCCTATGAAAGAATAAATCTGTTTACTCAACATCACAAGAGAGCTTCTGGCTGGAGCAAGGTCAGAAACAATGGCTGCTTCTTGACAGTCCTACAAGCAACCTCTGAAACTATGTCTCCTGTCTTAAATAGCGTAGGTACCAGTTGTTTTTAAAGATATACTATTATATATGTATGCTGCGGGAGCTTCCTCCACTCCTTCAGCCAATAGCCTTTAATATACCAACCCACTTGGGCATGTTCTCTTTGGCTTGAAAAAGCAGCGGCTGTGTGCTCCCTCTCTTGCTTCAGACTCAGCTTCTTGCTACCAGACTCTTTTCCTCGTCTTACAGAGGGCTGTTGTCTAGGACAGTGATCTGTAAGTTTTTCCTTTAAATAAATAACCCTTTTATTAATCATAATTCCAAACTGGTGTGGGATTGTTTTGTGACTTACTCCTTTATATGTATTCATTTGTCGTGTGTGTGCCAATGTTGTCGTGTGTGTGCCAATGTCAGATGAAAGTTCATATATGCTACGTGAACGCAGATGTCTCTAGTAGACAGCAGAGGACACTGGATTTCCTGGAACTACAACTGTAGGCAGTTGTGAGCTGCCTCACATGGATTCTGGAAACTGAACTTAGGACGTCTGCAAGAGTCATTGACCCATCTCCCCAGGACCCCAGTTTTATTCTAAACAAAGACAAAATATTTACACTACTCTGTGCTAAGTAACACATTAAGTGATTTATATCAGGAGCTCTTTTCAGAAAGTTACACTTTCTGAACACTTAGTGAACATGGCAAATGAATTGCTATTTACTCCATTAAACTGAGCAATGGAATTTCATATTAGAATCAAGTACATTTATATTAACAACTATTAACAAAAATTGAATAGCATAATTAAAACCAACAGAAAATGATTCAGATTATATCTTTTAGTCAGCCCGTAAAGTTATTGTTGACTCCTTAACACATCAACAGCCCAGTCACTGTTACATGAAATGGTAAGATCTCCAATGACAGAAAGCTGCCTGCAACTATACACTGGCTTCAACTCTTTTAGAATTATGTTACACATGCACTTGTGAAGCTAACCAATAAAAATCTCCATGCTCATCTTATATATTTATTTGTTTATTTTGGTTTTTTTTTGTGTGTACGTATGTTGGTGTATGTCTATGTGGCCACACAGTTTCATGCCTTATTGTGAATGAGAATATAGAGACAGCCTAAAGGAATGGATTCTTTCTTCCCAACATGTATGTCCTTTGGGTCAAACTCAGGTCAGGGGGCTTGTTTCAGCAAGTGCCTATATCTGCTGAGACACTTTGCTGCTACACTTATAGCTTTTATCAAAGACAATATTTATAATTTTAGTCTTCTCATGATGTTAGATAAATACATTATATTCATTTTTATTTATTTATTATTCATCTCCTTTTATCGTCTTTAACTCTTTATATAGGACACAAAGAAACTTGATTAGCATTTCTTTGAATCCGTATATACATATGTTTATACATTATCTACAGTCCTGAAAGCCACACTTATCTTTCTCCATATTTTTAAACTATTGTTTTGGAAGAAAAACAAAAACAAAATAAACTAGTGCATTTTGTTTTACTCTTTCAATTATCCTAGTCTGTCATCAAAAATGGTAATCTTTTAGGAAATAATCAGAGCAAAGAACTTGCATGAATAAAGGGTACTTAGTAACATGCAAATTAGTTATATTTATTGATATACATTTAGTGGTTTTCTGACAAACCAATAAAAAGTACCAAAAGAGCAAGAAACATGAAAATTGATATAGATTATGAAACCAGAACATATAACAACTACCTTTGAACATGTTTTAAAAAAAATAAGCCATATGAAAAGATTTTTGCAGCACTAAGTGCTATTGAGAATGAGAGACTTTCCAGAATGGACCTACTGTTGATAAGGCATTGACAATCATAGGACGGGAAATGGGCAAAGGTAGCAGCAAAACTTTTGGATGAATAATAGTTTCAGAGCTGTGGAGTAAAGTGCTTGCCACACAAGCACTGAGGCCCAAGTTAAATCCCCCAAACCGGTGTAAATGCACTTAATATTGTGATCTTCACTTGTACTTCCAGCACTGAGGAGATGGAGTCAGGAGGAACCATGGATCTTGCTGGCCAGCTAGTAATTGCAGAGTGGATAAGCTCCAGGAGCTCCGGGAGAGACTCATTATTAAAACTCAAGCTGGGAGCCAGAGAAATGACTCAGTTATTAAGAGAAGTTACTGCTTAAGGAGAAGTCCCAAGTTCAGTTCCCAGTAACGACATGGCAACTTAAATCTGTATGTGACTATCTGGTCAATTCTTTTGTAATCCATAGGTGTCATATGGAGCACAAAGATACATTTAGGCCAAACAATCAGAGATATAAACTAAAACAAAAAAATAAATCTAGAACAGCTACAATGTCAAAAACAATATGTAATGTTTAGAAGGTTAAAAATTAACACCAACCTCTGAGCTCCACATGCAGGTACACACACATGTAAATGAGCTCACACATTACACAAATACACAACACATATGTACATGTGCGCACACACAGACCACATCACACAAAACCACTTAGAACCTCAAATCACTTCTTAATACCATATTCTCTAGGACCCTTAAGCAGGGAAGGTGCAAACACAGAGTTCCAAAGCATCATTAAGTTTCTGCTCTCTTCTCTGAAAGGAACTCAGCCATTAGCAATGACTCTTATTCATAGACATCTTGTCTGACTACAGCATCTGACCTTTAGTAAGAATAAATGTAAGCATGGTTAATTTCCAACAGGATCAATCAGAACAACGTGAGAAAGCAATCTCAAGATGTAGATACAAAAAGTAAAGTTCTGCAAGACCAGCAGGATCCTAGGCTGTTTCTTACAGCACCTACTGAGTAACATTGTTCACTTGGGGACACTATCAAACTTGCACTTACTCTAAATAGAAAACAGAAAACAGAATGAAAGAAGGATTCCAACAAAGTCTCGTTGGATGAACCAATGAGCCTTTGAAAATAAGAGTAAGAGGTTACATACAAGGGCAGGGGTGACTTCAAAACAGCTGCATCACCAAAACCCACTCAAGCATGGGTGATATGTCAGAAAACCTGGAAACTTGGAGTGCACTTTCTATCCCTCAGGCAGCTCCCCAAGTTGGGGAGTGTCCCCCACAACCTCTTCTAGGCAGCTCTGCACTCATAGGAGCTAGCTGCCGTTTTAGTTTATCTTTGCTCATAGACAGAGAAGCCTAGTGAAATCAGGTACTTTTAGGAACTTTTGGGGGCCACTGAGGTGTTTACTTCCTGATTTAATGAGTTTTCCTGAAGGATAGAAATTTCTTTTTTTTTTTTTTTTTTTGGTTTTTCGAGACAGGGTTTCTCTGTGGTTTTGGAGCCTGTCCTGGAACTAGCTCTGTAGACCAGGCTGGTCTCGAACTCACAGAGATCCGCCTGCCTCTGCCTCCCGAGTGCTGGGATTAAAGGCGTGCGCCACCAATGCCCGGCTAAGGATAGAATATTTCATCTCCACTTAGAACACTGTTTTTCTACATTCCAGCAAATTTCCTGGGTCTTAATGAGCTTCTTCCATGCATGGAAGGCTTGCACTCAAAAGAAACTACTACATACCAGCAACTAAAGGGTGTCTTCACTTAGTACAAGTAGTTTTAATTTTCAACATAATGCTTTATCGATTCTTCAGGAATTTCCCATCATGCACCCAGATAACACTCACTTGGAATCATTCTGTGTTGGCCTCTCTACCCTTATGACCCTTCCCCACAAAAATCAAAATTTTAATAAAAAATTGGAAAAAATCCAATTTGTGTTATCTATATACTCACTGGAGCATGGTCCTATGCTCTGCCCCTTGGACAAAAGTGATTCCTTCTGCTTCTGAACCAACAGCTCTGGAGAACATCCTTATCACTATTTTTAAGCGTTGTCTTTGATAGCTTCCTTTATAGGCTATTACTTTTTTTGGTGGGGGGAGCACAAGTTAGGGGAGCTAAGTTTGTCGCCGAAGCCTTTCAGGTCCCTCTCTCTCAGCTGTGTATCTGTACTCATCAATATCACTGATGAAAGAAGTAGTCTCTTTGCTCTTTATATCAGTGAGCCCATGGACATTAACATAGCTTTATGCTGCAGCACAGACCATGAATATATGCATGGCCTTGGATTTCAAGATCGACCACAGACATCAGTATGGCCCCTGACTCCATCAGGACATTGGGGCCACACATGGCTCTCAGGGGTTGCATGGATCATAGGGCATCAACATAGCCTCAAGTGGCTGCACAGGCTGTTCATATTGACATGACCACCTGAGGCAGCAAGTCAGAGGACATCAGCAAGACTTCTATCAGTAACACAAATAACACTAACCACACATGTCCACCTGGATCTCAGGCTTCATCAAGGCCTGAGGCCACAGCATGGGCCACAGACACCAAAATGACTTGCCCTGGCACCACTTACCATCATGGACATTTGTGGAGCTCCAATCTAGAAAGTGAAACTTTCCTTATCACAGGCACTTGTTGTTAACCCAAGTTAGGGAAATTATGCAGACAGGCAGTGTATTTAGTGGCTGAGTCTGTGTAGTCACAGTCTCTAGGCTGCTGCTCACCAAAACCCAACCTTACTGGACAATGGCATGGTCCACTGTCAACTTCAGCACCCTCTTACACCTGTCACCATCAGGGCATTTCCAGTTCTGCTTCTATCCAATGTGCACGTACTACTCCATTGTTTTATCTTTCCCAACTCTCTATCACATACGTGTTTATTATACTGGGGTAGAAAGACCCTTTCACATGGGGTCACCAAAGACGATCAGAAAACACCAATATTTTATATTATAATTCATAACAGTGGCATTATAATTCATTACAGTCATGAAATAGTAAAGACAGTAATTTTATGGTTGGGGGATTCACCACATCATGAGGAACCACATTAGAGTCACAGCTTTAGGAAAACTGAGAGCCTCTGTAACACAATGTGGCTTTATTTCCACTGGAAAACCTGAGAACCCAGTAGCTATTCAATACTCCAGGTTAATGGCTCAGCCATCACAATCTGATACTAATAGTCTGGCTGATTCCTGGAGATCTATTTGCCTCTGGTCACATGGGAAGAACAAAGAGTCTGGGTTCTGATGTAAGGACAGAGGTAGAAGCAGCATTAACAGGGTAGGTGAACTTTTGTGAGACACAAAAGGAAATAAGGGACAATGCAAAAGCTCTTCTATTAGATATTGTTTCTAGCTTTATTACTTTATATTACAATAAGCAAAATCTACTTCATTTTCTTAGATATATTTGCTGAAGCATTATCTGTCTTTATTTGTACAAGTATACCAATTATGGCCATAACTTCTAAGAAATGTATGATTATTGAATCAACCTTTTCATAACTCAAAGCAGTTGCTTGTTGAAATCCAAAATAGGTATCAATGGTGTGGTGCACATATTTTAACTTTCCAAATTCTACAAAACAAAACACATCAGTCTTACAGATTTTATTCCATTGAGTGTCCTTTGGGTTGCTTTAAACAAGTAGTGGACTTTGGTTGTATAAATAATAAGTAGAACATATCTTTATAATTTCCTTGACTTGATACCAAGTGATGAAAAAATAATTTTTTAAATGTTTGCTATTAACATGATATTTTAATGAAATTAGGAGACCTCCAGCACATTTCCTATTAAAAACAGAGCAGTGTCTTAATTATCTTGTGCTAGAGGGCCTAGCAGACCTGTGTGGGATCAGATGTGTGTCATATATTTGGGATGATTTCTATTCCTGATTATTTCTTGTAAATAATGAAGTTAGTACTGTATCACCTAGTATAAATTTAGTGGTTTCAACAAGCAAAACAATTACTTCTGCATATTGTAGGTCAGTAATTATGTTAAGAGGTTTCCTAAAATCCATTACTTCCATAAGGATAGCGTATAATTCTGACTTTTAGGCAGAATAATGAGGACTTTGAGCCACTTTACTTAAATTTTCCAATTTGTTATCTTTCTCTCCTCATTTATTTGCATCATTATAGAATGTAGGGGCTATAGATTTTGGTGTTCTTTTTACAATGCAAGGAAGGATCCAGACCGTTTTCTTTATAAATTGAGTTCTCTTGCTCTTGGAAAAATTGTTGTTAATCTCGCCCCCCAAAATTACTGCAAGATCTTTGACAAGGTCCTCTTTCTGCGCATAATTTGTCAATTTTATTATTAGTAAATGGTGTAACAATGTTGCTGTGTCTATTCTTGCTAATTGACAGAACCTAAATTTTTTCTTTAAGAAACAACTCAGAGACAATTTACACATACATTTTTGATTCTGTTTATGTGGTAAAAAGTTTTATTTTAAGATAACATCTTCTCTTTATCCCAATCATCCCGTTTTCCCAAGTTCCCCCATCCTCCCCTTCTCACTTTTCTCTCCCCATCGCCCCTTACCCCCATCCCACCCCACCCCAAAGATCCCAAATTTTTGCCCGGCAATCTTGTCTACTTCCCATAGCCAGGAGGATAACTTTCTTTGGGTTCACCTTCTTATTTAGCTTCTCTAGGATCACAAATTATAGGCTCAATGTCCTTTATTTATGGCTAGAAACCAATTATGAGTGAGTACATCCCATGTTCATCTTTTTGGGTCTGGGTTACCTCACTCAGAATAGTGTTTTCTATTTCCATCCATTTGCATGCAAAATTCGAGAAGTCATTGTTTTTTACCGCAGAGTAGTACTCTAATGTGTATATATTCCACACTTTCTTCATCATTCTTCCATTGAAGGAGATCTAGGTTGTTTCCAGGTTCTGGCTATTACAAATAATGCTGCTATGAACATAGTTGAACAAATGCTTTTGTCATATGATAGGGCATCTCTTGGGCATATTCCCAAGAGTGGTATTGCTGGGTCCAGGGGTAGGTTGATCCCGAATTTCCTGAGAAAGCACCACACTGATTTCCAAAGTGGTTGCACAAGTTTGCATTCCCACCAGCAAAGGATGAGTGTACCCCTTCCTCCACAGCCTCTCCAGCAAAGGCTATCATTGGTGTTTTTGATTTTAGCCATACAAATATTCTTGTAGGAAAATGGTTAGAGGTTAAAATAATCAAAGTGAAATCAAGCTTTAGATCCAAAGGATCCCACATGTAAATTATATAATTTCTTTTACACCAAAGACAATTCTCTCTCAACTTCACCTAATAATTCTCTTGGACTATTTAAATTCTTGTCACTACTTAAGTTTCAAACAAATTACTCAGTTTATCAGGTTTTATCTCAATAGTGGAACATAGATAGGAAAGTTTTCCTAGCAATCTTTGAAAGTCATTAAGAGTCTGCACTTTATCTCTTTTAATTTGCACCTTTTGGATCCTAATTATTTAGACAAAATTTATAACCTTAAGAGTTAATAGAATCTCATATTTGTAGGTTTTTAGGATCAATTTGTAATTCCCAACAGGGCAAAATTTTCTTCTTCAAAAATTCTTTCTAAAGATTCTACACTGGAAACAGCTAATAAAATATCACCCATATAATAGTAAACTATAGATTGAGGAAATGGCTTAGATATTATTTTTAGCCCATACAAAATACCAGCACAGAGTGTGGCTATTTAACATTCCCTGTGGGAGAAACTTCTATTGATATCTCTTAGCAGACTGAGAGTTACTATAAGTAGCCACTATGAAGGCATTTTTTCCTCTGTCTTTTTCTTATTAAGAAAGATATAGTGAAGAAACAATCTTTTAAATCAGTAACTATAACAAGCTATCCTATAGGCAATAGAGGACACAAAGGAATTTCAAACTGTATAGAGCCCATTGACTGAATCATCTCATTAACAATTCTTTGATATGTTACCATTCTCCATTTTCCAGATTTCTTTTTTTTCTTTCTCCATTCAATTATTTACACTTTCTTCCCTCCTCTCAATCCGCTCCCACTCCCCCACACCCCCTCCTCTCTTTCCCAACCTGCTTGACAGAGGGCAGGGAACCCTGCCCCATGGGAAGTCCAAGGCCCTCCCCCCTACATCCAGGCCTAGGGAGCTGTGCATCCATATAAACTAGGGTCCCAAAAAGCCAGAACACGCTTTAAAAACAAATCCCAGTGTCTTTATCAATGGCTTCTCAATCAGCCCCTATTGTCAACCACAATCAGAGAGTCTGGTTTGATCACGTGCTCATTCAGACCCGGTAATAACAAATACAGGAGAAATCCGAGGGTTGGTTGATTCCTCAATCTGCTGAGTATTTAGCTGGTCCTGTACCAGCTGTTTTAATGCTTGCAGCTTCTCTACTGTTAAAGTCCATTACTTAACCCATATAGGTTTGTCCATCAATTTTAAAGGTAGGGCTGTTGGATCCTTTGAAAATCAGCAGCCGTTGAGCCCTGTTCTTGTACAACTTGAATGCTCAGTGACTTTTCTTTATAATACATTCTAATAATTTTCTCTAAAATGTATGTTAATTTATGGTTTGTTTCTAAGATTGGACAAATGTTAATCTGAATATTCACTTGTTCTAAGAAATCAGGTCTCCATAAATTCATTGGTATATCAGTCACATAAAGTTTTAATTTTCTTCTCTGGCCTTCTGACCCTATGTACTTGACCCATCTCATGATCTGTTTTGCCTGAGATAAGGTTTCAATCCATAGAGGGCAATTTGGATGCTAAGATTCTGGTAAAAGTATTGTCACAACCACACCTACAAGACCTTCAATGACAATGTCATTTATGTATAATTTTAACATTGGTCTTTTTTTATCATAGAAGTTTGCCAAAATATTTTCTTTAATGTTTCTTCTGATTTTTTTTGTTCTCTCTTCTATACTTTTTCATGATACAGAGTAGTATGGTTTCTTTTAATAGTCATTAGGTTCATTAATTACTCTGGGAAGGAGTTTCCTCCACAGTTATAGGAAACAACTGAACAAAATTGTCATGGGGCCCTGATAGAGGCCCCTAAAAGCCTTTCCCAGTGTCAAAGGGTTATCTTATAATAAGCTTGTTGCTTTATATTCATTAGTCCAATGCCTGCTTTTGCCATACTTTTTGCATAATCCAGAAGGGAATACTGGTCTGTTTAGCTAAGAACAATGCTTAGAAATACACTGTTTCTAGAAATGCTCTGCTTACAATCCCTTTTCATGTGACCTTATTTGCCACAATTAGAACAGTTGGCATTTTGAGTTTTCTTCAAACCTCTGGCAATCACTTCTATCCAGCATCATCATGGTTATGAGATTCAATATTGACTGTATCTCACACCTATTTCTCCAAGGGGACTGATCTTGACTTAACAGGCTAATGACCTTGTTGTATTGTGCATTAACATTTTCAAAATCCAGAGACTCAATTATTATTTGTCTAGCTTCTAAATTTGGAATCATTCTTTTTACTGCTGAAGTCAATATTAATAAGAAATCAGTGAAGGTTTCTTTGGGGCCCTGTATAACTTTAGTAAATGACTTAGTTTTCTCTCCTATTTATTAAATTCTGTCCCAAATATTTAAAACTGCTACATGACATAAAGTCAGGATGTGATCATCATATAGAGATTGCTTTTGTATATCAGCATAATCTCCCTCTCCAAGAAGTTGGTCTGGGAGGTTCCCATATCTCTGGCCCTACTTCTTGTTCAATTGCCTTAACCTCATCTTTCCACCAGGTCCTCCACTCTAATTGAGGACCAGATTCCAAAACATTTGTAACCAATCTCTCCATTATGTATGTACAATTCTATTATAGATTAACTACAAGTTCAATATCAACTTTAGGAAAGGTGAATACATGTCATAGAAGACTATTACTTCATTGAATGATCTTAAATCTAACATTTACAGAGGAGTTTATTTAACTCATACACAGTCTTAGAATTATCTATCATTTGGTGGTTGTACCTGTAAGGTGACTGGATAAATTAAAATTTATTGTTTGAAAACCTTAGTTTGTTCCTCTTTATCTTTATAGTATAATGTTGAAATTGACTCTCCATTAAATTCCTGTCTAGATCTGAATATCTCTATGATCTGTTCTATTAAATTTTTCTAAAACTTGTATTTTAGCATTCAAATTAATCTACTTTTTTAGTGCTTAAGCAACAATGTTAAAACTGATGATGTGCATAATTGGCATTGCATTAATCCAATCTAAACTGATTATCCTCTCATTTAATTGTTACATTTTCATACTGTCTGTATAAAGATCTAACTGACTATATTGTAATAGTGTTTCCATTTTTTTAACATGAAAAAGAACTCTTTACATTTTTAAACTAAAAACCGGACTCACTGAACATAACAGACAATGAGGACTACTGAGAACTCAAGAACAATAGCAGTGGGGTTTTTGATCCTACTTCATGTTCTGGCTTTGTGGGAGCATAGCCAGTTTGGATGCTCACCTTCCTAGACCTGGATGGAGGGGGGAGGACCTTGGACTTCCCACAGGGCAGGGAATCCTGACTGCTCTTTGGACTGGAGAGGGAGGGGAGAGTAGTGGGGGGAGGGGAGAGGAGTAGGAGGAGAGGGAGGGAAATGGGAGGCTGGGAGGAGGCGGGAATTTTTTTTTTCAATAAAAAAGAACAGCCCACAACCCATGGGCAGAGGGAGCAGGCTGTCTGAAAAATGCACATGGGATTGTTCAGAAGATGCATGAGTGGCAGGAGTTGTCTGATGTCAGAGCCAGCTAGTCTAGGGTAGGTAAATCCTGTAATATTTGGGGCCACATGCCTTTAGAATTTGGCATGTGTCAAAGGCTGCAGAGTCACAGGCAAGCAGCTTTTTTTTATGAATTTGTGCCTTAGATCTGGGTGTCAATTATTGTAGGAGTTCTCAATGGTTTTAATAATAAAATCTTAGAGCCAAAAATCAGGGTAAATGTTGAAAGATCAGAGAGACAAAGGAGCAAGCCACAGTCACACCTTACTTCACCAATTTCCCAACCAAAAGAAGAGTGTGCTCCTGTTTCCTCCCACCTTATAGCCCTCTCTCCATCCAACCATATCACTTCTTGTCTGTCTCTATAGACTTCCAGACCTCTATGGCTAAGTCTTGGCTTGCTCTGCCCTCTGATCTTTATACAAGCTTTATTTGTTAGAGTACAAACAAGATATCACCACATAGAAATACTACTAGGCACCAATTTCAGAAGAGAGATTTAGATAGATCTGTGTGGCTTTAAATTCTTTCTTTTCTGTTATGAAACCATCAGGAAGCATTCATTCTATATTTTGGAGTTTAGGACCTCAAACATCAATTCCTCAACATCAGAACATCAATTCCTTACTTTTTGATCTGTGTTTTATAGACACCACACTAAAACTGTAAATCCATGGGTCTTTTAGTCCTCAGGATTGATTATCATGGTATTATGTCCTAGTTTGCCCCATCTACTCTTTAATATAAGTATAAAATATTGAACTCTTAAGAATTTGCATATATAATTTTGTTGGAAGTTGTGATGGTCAACACTAATTGACAACTTGACAGAACCTAGAACATTGGGAATTTTGGAAGACTGTATATACCTGTGGGGGGCTGCCTTGGTTTATTCATGGAGGTGGAAAAACCCACCCACTTTGGGTTCCATCATTGCAACAATGGCATTCTAGACTGCACAAAAAGGCAAAAGTGAGTAATTACATGCATTCATCTCTCTCTTCTTTCTAATGACACATACACTGTGACTAACTGATTCAATTTTCCCATGCCTTGACTCTTCTGCCATAAAGTATTGTATCCTTAAATTGTGAGTCGGAATATACATTTCTTCACAGAGGTTGCTTTTTTCCAAATATGTTTCATAGTAACAGAAGGGTGGAGGTAAGGATAAAGTCATAGCTATATCATTAATATGCTAAATCTCAATTTTCTTTCATAGGATAAAATATGTAGGAAATATAATTAGCATCTTGAAATGATATTAATAAAGGCAAGAGAGTTAAGAATAAAATAAGTGTCAATAAACTCTTTTAATAGTCTTACTTTCTATGTACTTTCATTATTCAGTAAAGAAAAAATATTTTAAGGAACACATAACTCCATATCTGCATCTTTATTGAATCAATTTTATTCATTGTTATCTTTGTTATGTGGAAATTAGAACATGAAGATTAAGTCCAGATGGCTTTTTAGTACAGATTAAATTGCTGTAGCTGAAAAACAAAGGTGCGGTGAGGTTGTAAAAGGTCAAGGCTGTTGACATTAAGAGTGGAATCAGGCATACTTCCCTTCCGCATCCATCCAAGATTCTTCTCCCTTTTCTCTTGCGGCTCTGTCATCTTCAGAACATTGTCCCAGTGCTTATTGGGAATTTACAGCTGATGAAAGGATGGATTTAGATGGTATCATCATCAATTCAGACTGTTTTAACATAGAACCATAGACTCCTAAGCAACAGAAATTGTGTCATGTCCTGTACACTGAATGTTCAAGGTCAAGGTAAAGTGCTTCTTGTCTGTGCTCCCTTAGCAGAAACACACTACTCTGGCAATCACATAACAGAAAGAGAACCAGGAAGTTCTTGGTAGCTCTATTTATTTATGTAGCCTGTCTCTCTGTGTGCATGTTTGTGTGTGAAGCTGTTCTTATGTGTATTAATGTACATGCACATATGCTCAAGCATATGTGAAAATCAGATATCAACCTCAGGTAATATTACTCAGATAACATGCATCTTGTTCTTTTCAGACTGTGTCTCTCATTTGCCTGGATCTTGAGGTCAGAAAGCTTGAAGGATCTTCCTGTCCCCATTAATCCAATACTGTGACAATGAGTGTATGTTACTACAGTCATTGTTTTTATGTGGGAGTAGGGATGGAATTCAGGTATTTGTGATTTTGTGGCAAATGTTTTACCAACTAAATATTCTCACAAGCTCCCCAAAAACCCTTTCATAAAGATACTAATCCTCAATGGCACTGGATTTTGATCCTACTTCTTGTTCTGGCTTTGTGGGGGCCTAGCCAGTTTGGATGTTCACCTTCCTAGACCAGGATGGAGGGGGGAGGACTTCGGACTTTCCACAGGGCAGGGAACCCTGACTGCTCTTCAGACTCGAGAGGGAGGGGGAGAGGAGTGGGGAGGGTGGGAGGAGTGGGAGGCTGGGAGGAGGCGGAAAATTTTTTTTCTTTCTTAATAAAAAAAAAACAATAAAAAAAGATACTAATCCTGATTACATTGACTCCATTCTGATGACTTAGCTGTCTATCAAAGGTTTCACCTCCAGGTATCTACATACTATGCAAGAAAAGCTTTTATATATGAATCTGAGGGGGATACAGTCATTGTAAAATCATAACACACACTAGTTTTCATCTCCTGGTTTGATTCTGGCTGCTTTGTTCTCTCTTGAATATTGACCATCATAGAGTATCTGAAATGGAGGCAGGAGATAGTACCTGTCCAGGGAACCTCAAGTGAAAAGGCTGAGGTCAGCAGATTTGAGACTGAATGTGGTGGGAGCTTTCTGAGGAATAGGGCTCTCTCTAATTCTACAAGACAGCAACCAGTGTTTATCAGAATTATGACAACGTAATGTTTTATCATCGCATTTGGATCTACCTATGCACAAACCACAGCAATTTATTTTATGTCCTCTTCTACACAATCCAGCAAACTGCCAATTATTGTCAGCAGAATGTAGGTGGAGCTTGATTTGTTTTCCACATTAATTCATATGCTCTCCCACCTCCTCAGTAACCCACACAATACCGTAGTATGGGAATATTGATTAGAGCCCTGCCAGTAGCAGTAAGCCAACATTTTCTTTTTCTGCTGGGTCTGAGGTTTCTGTCCTGAAAGCAGTGGGGAGTGGGGAGCAAGTAAAATGCCAAGGGGTACTGCCACTGCAGCATGTTGAGGGCACAAAGGTCCTTGCACCCACAGAGCATCAGGGTACCAGGAATGTTCAACAGGTATGACTCTCCTCCAAGGAGGAGATACCTGTCTTTCACTGAGAAGGATTTCTAAGGATCTAGTAACCTTATTACTATCTGTTGAGGTAGACCTCACACAACATTTGCTATATAGGCAGACCTAACCCAAATTCCCAGATTCCTCCCTCCATAGATCACTACCAATAGCTCCCATTTAACAGAACCTATCCTTAGTGAAGATGTGAATGTATTGTATGTATTGATGAACTCTATTGCTATCCTGGACAGAGACTACATTAAATTCCAGGCCTTTGACCTGTAAAAGCCACACACATGGTCATGTGTGCTTTGTAAAGGAGTTTTTATATAGTCACGCTTTAAGCATTATTGAACACCTAGATTTGGAATGATTGTTACCTGGAAACCTGGAATAGAAATGATTGTTGCCTGGAATCTTTCTCAAATTGTACTATGTCTTAAATATGTGGAAATGAACAGCCTAGAGATAGACTCCCTGAGCTCAATCTGAGTCGAGTTTTTATTCTCATCTCTTTGTGGATCCACTTCCCGGTCTGGACTCCTGCAGTGTCTCCCTCAACTGCAAACAGTCCATTGGGAAACATGGAACCACAAGCATTTTCTCCTCACACAGTAAGACAAGGGTAGTGCTACTAGATATGGATACTACTAGAGTGAAACTTGAAAAAACAGGAAATTCTAATTGGGTTATTTATAGAAATAAGAGAGGAGTTACAAGAAACAGCTGTAGCATCAAGTCCATCCCGGTATGTGTGGCAGCTCACAAAAACTGGAAACCTAGCGCACACGGTGGGCTTGTAGTCATTTTACCAGGTTCTTTCCTAGTAGCTCAGTTGTTCTGAGCCTGTTTTAGGTACTCCACCTGGACTTTGTTTCTTCTAGATTGTTTGGCTGGTCTCTGCTTCTTCTGGGCATCAGGTTGTGTCTTTAGAGCCCATTCTAACTGAAAACAGTTGTCATTCACTAAATTTTATTATAACTTTTATGACTCTGTTAATTAATCATTCATTGGTGCAACAGAGTATGTGACAAAATCGACATAAAGAAAAGTTTCCTTTGCCTCACAGTTTGAGGAAACTCTACATCATATTGCAGAAGGTGTGGAGGTAGGGGTAGGGTGGGAAACAACAAGTCACACCGCATCTGCTTGAAGGACGCAGAGAGATGGCTGCTGGTACTTAATTTGTTTTCTCCTTTTTTTTATTTCAGCTGAGGACCATATCTGATGGACTTGTGCTGCCCATATTTAGTAAGGTCTTTACTATTTTATTTAACCTGATTTAAAAACCCTCCCACAACAAACCTACAATGACTTACATCCTATCAAGATCATAAGCAAGAGTAATACTCAAGAGCCTCTTTGCTTTTTCATACTTGTGGGGATTACGGCTTCAACTTATAATGGGTGGCAAATGACACATTCGGTGAAATCTTGATCATTAAATGTTAAGTGGTTTTTTTTGTGTGTGTCCAAGTTATATTTTAAATGAAGAGTTCTTTTGTTTAAATTGTGACTTTGTATATGGAAAATGACACACTTGTCTATGTACACTTCAATAAATTTATGGGCCAAAAGATATTTTTGAAAATAGCTCATTATTATACTAGTTATTTTTAATAGTAATTCAAAAAAAGATTCTCTTTTTTTCTAAAAACAAGCCTGCTGTCTTGTCCCTTATTAATCAATAAGGAGCCGTTTCTAAAATGCAGACTCTAAGATGGAATAATGCAGTGTTCATTCTTTTTGCTCAAAATTGAATATTATGTTTATCAGATCAATCCTTTTACATGGAACAGGTCTTCCAGAAATAATTTTAAAACTGCCTTAGCCTTGACACAAGAGGGTGATTACCTGCACTAATCCATCAATCAAATTACTAAACACAAGAACACTTTGGTTGGCCTCTGACTCTGGCAATAGAGAGTTCGAAACACGACACCAATCACAAAAACTATATCTTGATGCCTCTAGGACTCCCAGAAAGGAGACTAGAAGCTGAACTATTACAGTAGTAAGGAATACCCACAATGCTGTAGCAAAGAAGCTGGAGTATCAAATCACTTATGTTATTTGAGAAACATGGTGCCAGGGATGAAGCTTGTACCTGTGGGGGGAAGTGAACATTCCATCGCTGGTCCTAGCTAGCCTTCAACACTGTCGTCGTCGTCTTCTTCTTCTTCTTCTTCTTCTTCTCTTTTTCTCCTTCTCTCTCTCCTTTCTGTTTCTCTCTCTTCTTTCCCTTCTTTTCTCCATCTCTTCATCTCTCTCTTTATTTCTCACTGCTGTGTGTTGCAGGCCAGCTTTTCCCAGCTTTGAGAGATTCTCCTGTCTCTACTCCCTTAAGGAGAACCAGTCATAGATACTTGGCTGTCTTTCTGTGTGTGCTAGGAACTCAAACTCAGACCTTCACACACCAAAGTAAAATGCTTCTTGAATCTAGTTATTTCCCTAGCCACTGTATAACTTCTCCATCTGAGAAAGAGATTCTAGAGGAATTGGGGCAAACAATCAACAGAATTGTCCCCACAGTTATGGTCAATGAGAAAGGCAATGGCCTGGGTTCTGGCATATCTCTGTCCTACTTTGCCTCTAAGGACAGTGAATAGGAGCATTTCAAGCAAGGGGCAAGCAAACAGGAACTGCTGTAGTTGGGGCCAAAAATATAAAAACTACTGAAACAACATGTGCCTAGCCATGTGATAAGTCTTTTTCCTCTAAATTGTTTACTGATTATAAATTTTACATACATTATTTTAATGAGTAGTAATGGAGGAGCTGGAGAACATTGTGGTACCTTCTCCAATCTGCACACTGTGAGACACCAATTGTATGGTGGAACTTGGGGCCCTTTTCAAGGCCACAACTCTTGTGGCCCATAGATATTAGTCACACATCTCTCTGTGCTTGTGGACCTATTTGATGATCCAATTGAGTGTCAGGATTTCTCCTGATGGCTTTATAGAATGGATGAAATAGGATAACCTTAAATAAATTATGTGTGGACTCTTCACCACTTCTCCCCTTATCCGCTTCCCACCCCACCCTTAAGATCCCGATTTTTTGCCTGGCAATCTTGTCTACTTTCCCTACCCAGGAGGATAGCTATATGTTTTTCTTTGGGTTCACCTTCTTATTTAGCTTCTTTGGGATATCAAAATATAGACTCACTGACCTTTATTTGTGGCTAGAAACCAATTATGAGTGAGTACATCCCATGTTCATCTTTTTGGGTCTGGGTTACCTCACTCAGGATAGTATTTTCTATTTCCATCCATTTGCATGCAAAATTTGAGAAGTCATTGTTTGAAAACAGCTTGGTATTGGTATAAAAATAGAGAAGTCGACCAATGGAATCATATAGAAGACCCAGATTTTAACCCACAAACCTATGAACACCTCATTTTCAATAAAGGAGCTAAAAGTATACAATGGAAGAAAGAAAGCATATTCAACAAATGGTGCTGGCATAACTGGATGTCAACCTGTAGAAGAATGAAAATTGACCCATATCTATCACCATGCACAAAACTCAAGTCCAAATGGATCAAAGACCTCAATATCAGTCCAAGCACACTGAACCTGATAGAAGAGAAATTGGGAGGTACCCTAGAACAGATGGGCACAGGCGATCGCTTCCTAGGTATAACCCCAGCAGCACAGACATTAAGGGCAACATTGAATAAATGGGACCTCCTGAAACTGAGAAGCTTCTGTAATGCAAAGGACACTGTCACTAAGACAAAAAGGCAACCCACTGACTGGGAGAAGATCTTCACCAACCCCGCAACAGACAAAGGTCTGATCGCCAAAATATATAAAGAACTCAAGAAACTAGACTTTAAAATGCTAATGAACCCAATTAAAAAATGGGGCATTGATCTGAACAGAGAATTCTCAACAGAAGAAGTTCAAATGGCCAAAAGACACTTAAGATCATGCTCAACCTCCTTAGCGATCAGGGAAATGCAAATCAAAACAACTTTGAGATATCATCTTACACCTGTCAGAATGGCTAAAATAAAAAACACCAATGATAGCCTCTGCTGGAGAGGTTTTGAAGGAAGGGGTTCCCTCATCCATTGCTGGTCGGAATGCAAACTTGTGCAACCACTTTGGAAAGCAGTGTTTTAGTTTCTCAGGAAATTCGGGATCAACCTACCCCTGGACCCAGCAATACCACTCTTGGGAATATACCCAAGAGATGCCCGATCTTATGACAAGGGCATTTGTTCAACTATGTTCATAGCAGCATTATTTGTAATAGCCAGAACCTGGAAACAACCTAGATGTCCTTCAATGGAAGAATGGATGATCTAAATCTTAATAGCAGATTGATCCACCACTGAGCCCAAGAAGCTTCCCCAAAGTGGGATTACAAACACATATCACTATTGTTGGTAAAGATCAATTTCAAGCCCTTCTGCTTTCAAAGCAAGCACTTGATTGACTGAGGGATATGTCCAGCTCTTAAAGTACTACCTTCTGTTAACAGACCTAGCTGTTTAGAAGCCTTCATCTACGACAGCATAGACTTGTTTGTCACTGTCTGACAATCACTCAGCCCGACTTTCAGATCCAGATATTTGTCATGTTGCTTTTGTTCTACAAGAAGAAATGTCAACATGCAGCACATTAGATACTCTTAAGTTCATTCAAGAATCCTATGTGTGAGCTGGCAACACTCAATAACAGCACAGCATATTCTGGGTCTCATTTTCGGTGTGTTTCCTAATGTGTGTATGTACATCTGCCTTTTAAAAAAAGATGGTCACTTCACATGTGTCTCAGTCTGCTTTATCAATTTCCCACTGCTGGTCATTTATGTAATTATCTGAACCACTGCTTGATATGTAGACATGGGAATGGACTGCCATATAATCAACTTGAAACACAAATAAATATATAAGGAAAATGAACCAGACCTAGAAAGATGAATATCATGTTTTCTCTCATTTGTATTTCCTAGATTTTATGTACACACACACACACACACACACACACATATATATATATATATATAAAACCATGTATGAATTATGAATATAGCATATTCTCAGCATAAAGGATTCCCTAAGTTCAATGGCAAATATTGCAAAAATAAATGCAAAACATAATAAACACGTGTAAACATATATACATTTATTCTACAGTGTTATATTTATGTCTGAAAGATAAATCCTAAGAAACAAAATCTTTAGTCAAAAATATAATTTTGACATGTAATTTTGTTATTATTGAATCATATTTTCAAAGGAATTTTTAAAGCTTTGATTTACATTAGCAATGCCTTTGAATTACTATTTTCTACAACTATGTTTTCAAAACAAACCATTGCAGAGATAAATGATCTGAACTAATAAAGTTGTTAGAATTAAGTACAAAATAGCAAGGATTCTTTTCATTTGCATTTTTCAAGTATGAGTGGCATTAGTTCTGACTGGCTATTTTTCTTTTCTGAGATAGTAATCACTCAGGGCCCAGGCTGTTCATGACCTCTTGATCCTTTCACCTCAGCCTTCTGAGTGTTGAGGTTACACCAAAATGCCGCACTTCAGTGTCATTTTTGGAAAGTATCTATGGAAGAATTTTATTGCGCATAAAGGTTAGGCTTGAGAATCAAGGAGTGAAAATGCAATGGGATAGAGTGGGGAGCATTTCAAATTAATGTTGTATTAATACAAATGATTGCAGAGTTGAGATGTAGGCCATGTCTATAATGCCAGAAACTAATATAGGTATGACTAGAAATTATTTGTTGTTTTTGAATGTTTTGACTTACTTGTGACTTTTTGATGATTTGTTTTGTTGTTGTTTTTTTTTTTTTTTTTTGGTTTTTCAAGACAGGGTTTCTCTGTGGTTTTGGAGCCTGTTCCTGGAACTAGCTCTTGTAGACCAGGCTGGTCTCAAACTCACAGAGATCTGCCTGCCTCTGCCTCCCAAATGCTGGGATTAAAGGCGCCACCACCGCCCGGTTGGGCTTTTTGATGATTTGTTTGTTTTTCAGACAGGGCCTCATGTAGCCCTCATTGCCTTCAAATTCACTACATACCTTAAACTATTGGTACTCTTACCTCCATTTCTCAAGTGCTGGAATTACATACATGTGGGATCATGCCCGGTTATGAAGAGTGAGGTACAAATTCAAGGCCTTGGACATGCTAGGTAGGTAGATAACCAACTGAGACATATGCCCAGCCCCTTGGCTTCCCCTGCTTAAACATATATTTGCTTAAGTAATTTAAATGTAGTATTTTAAGTGACACTAGCTTCAGTTGACAGTACATTGGAATCTGGTCCTAAATGTAATATCCAAGAATCCAGGTGTCTAATCCAAAAGTTCACTTTTGCTCCTCAAGAAGAATTTATAACCTAGAGACCATAGCCATAAAACCACCCATTGAATTTGAGAGACAGAAAAATAAAATTGTAGATAGTATCATTTTAAGAAAAACTGGAAACAGAGACATGGTTTAGACAGAAGAAAATCTAGGTGTGGCATACTACGCCCGTCTGAGCTCTATATGCCACCATAGAGTTCGTGAACCGGGAAAGGGGCTGGAGATTGAAACACACAAAGACACAGAGACAGAGACAAAGGTCTTCCTTGATGCCAGAATGCCCCAAGAATGCCCCCTTTATTGTGTTCAGAAGCAGCTTATATAGGGATAGCCAGGCCCCACCCAAATGCACAAGAAACCATTACCATCAGGGTCTCTTGCTCAGAGCAGCTGTAGATGCTCAGATCAGGGAAGAAGTTGTTTTACAAGAAATTCAGGATCTGGGGGTTCACAGTTCCCAATATCTAAGTATTTCAATACAGTAACAACTGGCAGCTTGGAAGAACAAAAACATAGAGAATAAACTTTTTAAAAATAACCCCATTAATGCCTGTATCTGGTGTATGTTTAAGTAAAATTGGTTTCTAGAAGATGATGTAGTTTCCTCTGTTTGACAAAAACCAGTATATGTTTTCAGTCCCTGAAGTATTGCTTGTCCTCAAAACATCCACAGATGTCTCTATAGATATTAGGTGCCTAAAATATTGGAGTTAATTTGTATTGATCACTTTTGTAACACATTAAAAAAGATATTAATGCTAGCAATAAAATCATAAAGATATCACATAGTAGACTACAGGAAGAATTTTAGAGCAGGTACATTATAGTTCTGTGTGTGTGTGCTATATATATATTTATCAATGACTATTGATAACATGAAACATGACATGTATGTGGGAAGGGTTCGTGGAAGTCAGAAGTCAACATCAGCTGAATTTCTTAATTACTTTTCACCTTAATTTTTGAGGTGACTCTCTCACAGAACCAGGAACTCTCAGATTCTGAATTTCCACTAGATTGACTGGTCAGCTAATTCCAGGAATATTCTTATTTCTGTCTTCCCAGAACAAGAAAGCTCATACCCTAGCACCCAAATTTTATTTGAGTCCTGGGGACCAAACTCAGATGCCTACACTTGCATGGCAAGTACCTTCCCAACAGAACCATCTTCCAAGTCCCTGGAACCTGGAATGTTTCCTTTTTTTTTTTTTTTTTTTTTTTTTTTTTTTTTTTTGTTTTTCAAGACAGGGTTTCTCTGTGGTTTTGGAGCCTGTCCTGGAACTAGCTCTTGTAGACCAGGCTGGTCTGGAACTCACAGAGATCCGCATGCCTCTGCCTCCCGAGTGCTGGGATTAAAGGCGTGCGCCACCACTGCCCGGCCCTGGAATGTTTTCTAAAGCCATATTGCTAACGGTGTCATGGTGTGCTCTCAGAAATGGCACAGTACTGTATATTATCTTGGAATATAAAAATCACTGTGGCAGCACTAACTACGTTATTAGTGAAATATCTCGTTGCAAATTATCAGGGATAAAGACAACATAAATTTTGCCTGGTTAATGTCATTGAAAATATTCAGATTTTTTTTCTTAAATTCTTTTGCAGTTTAAATTATGAATATGTAGAGATAAGCATTTGTATTCAATTTTTTTCTCTCTACTCTTCATTTTAATTTTGTTTTCTGCTTAGTTTGGTAAGAAATGCTCTTTGAAACACAGGCCAGCAAAGGAATGCAAGCAGGTGCATTGGCTACCATTCGAGAAAGGCACAGATTTATGCTCAGCATGTTGAACTCTCCAGGACTAACCAATCAGGTTTAGAAATTATCTTATATTTATTATACACATTTTTTTAAAGACAGGCACTCACTATACAGGCTTTTCTGACCTGAATTTCTCCAGCAACTCAAGGTTGGCTTCAAACTTGGAGAGACATACCTGCCTCAGACACCCAAATCCTTAGAGTACAGATGTGTTCTATTATATCCATGCTTGGATTTTTAACTCATTAGGAAACATTTGGTCATTTTTGCATGTAACAAAGTAATTGAAGACATGAGAATAGCCTACTCATGTAAACTATGCAGGCTTCATTGTGAATGACAATGGGCCTGTCAAAGGAATGTGTGAGTGGAGTAAATACTTTGAATGAACCTTTGTTTCGTTTCATTAAAATGTACTGGCATTGTGAATCAGAGTATATGCCACACAAGTGTTAGGACCTGGTCTTGAATTTCCAGGATCCATGGAAAAAGCCTGATGTGGTAAGAGGTATCCATGTAACCCCAGAGTGGGAGGTAGAGATGGGAGAACCACTGGACAGTACTGGTTGCCACTCAAGCTCCAGGTTCATTAAGAGACCCTGCCTCAAGAGAGTAAATAGGTAAAAGAGCAGGGCAACTAACTCCTGCTCCTCTTGTATATGTGGGATACACACAGGTTTGAGATTCCCCACGTATAACACACACACACATCCACATAGACATACACATACAAAAAGCAACAGAGAATTATTCAATGATCATTCTAGATTTCTTTCTCCTCCTATTGAATATTCATGTATCTCTGACTCTCTTTCTGATTGTCCTAGCTGATGTCAGGTATTCCTCCTGGGATACTGTTTTGTGTTTTAAAGGTAAGCTTTGGTAAAACCCTTTAGGGCCTTTACAGCATATTCCCCACACTTAGTGGAAAAGATCCCAGGGGAAGCTGACAGAGTTTGTTTCTCAGGACAGCATAGGGCTGCCTGGAGAGACAGAATCTGCATACAGGGCTTCCTTTTTCCTCAGGCTCTTGGTTTTTGTGATCTTATGCTTGACTTTCAAGGCTCAAGGTAGCACAATCTAATTCATGATCCATGGCCCAGCTATGCCAATTAAGAGCACTCTTTTTTTATTATTATTATTCTCTAGCAATATGTGCTGGATATTTATAGCTACCTCCCTTATTCCAGTTTAGAAGATTGCACTTCCTTGAGCACAAGTTAGAGCTAATGAAGAGCTGTAACTAAGGTCTTTCCTTAGAGCCCTTCTTCCCTAACCTACCTTATACATTATTCAAGGAATTAGAGAGATCTTGCAGGCCATAGTCATTTCTTTCTTATTTTTCTTTTTCCGTCTAACAACTGGGGAAAATATGGGAAGGTATGATGTTATAAGTCCTGGGAACTAAGGTGTAGCTAGCTTCTTGAAGGCAGTGAAGTAATGCAATCTCATGGGAGAAACACCTGTGGCAAAGTCACAGTGAGCCCCTCTCTCTGGCTCCAGTGTCCACACTCCTGTGTTTGTTAAATGTTATATTATCCCTCTTAAATCAGTTAGAGAAGCTGAGGGAATGCTGTTGGGATCAACGTGCTTGTACTGCAAGTGTGAGAGCCTGAGTTCTCGACCCTAATGTCACATAAATGCCAAGTGGATGTGGTGACGACTCTGTAATTCCTACCTCAGAAGAGGGGGTACATCTCTTTATAATACAAGCACGCGTAGAAAAATGTGTGTGCAGCCCTACATGTGTACCCACATAACTTCAAAAGCATGCATAAAAGAAGAAATAGTTTGATTTGTGTTTATCTTTAAGACCTATCAAATGTAAGAACAGCAGAGCAGATGTGAGCTTCTATATTTATAACCAGAATGAGGCTCTTAGCATTTCCATAACTGAAAATGACCCATACTACTTTGCATGTATGAACATATGCTCATATGTGTGGTTGCATGTGTGAATGTATGTATCAAGGCCAGAAGACAAATTTGGATATTGTTCCTCAGGTGTATTCTACCTTGGTTTTTGAGACAGGGTCGTTCACTGGCCTGGACATCTTCAATGAGACTCAGTAGGCCATGAGCTCAAAGGTTTGCTTGTCTCTGCCTCCCTAGCTCTGGAATTACAGGCACAGCTTTACATTGAATAGGTTTACATTGTTGTAGTTTTACATTGAATGCTGGGCATTGAAATCAGATCCCCATGCTTATAAGGCAAATACTTCTGAGTTATGTCCTTAGTCTTTGTATGGTAACAAACACCTCTAATCCTAGCACTTGGAAGGCAGAGACAAGCAAATCTCTGTGAGTTCAAGGCCAGCTGGGTCTACAAAAGCTAGTTCCAGGACAGCTAGGGCTGTTACACAGAGAATAATTCAAAGACTATTCTGAAGGGTAGACATCTAAAGGAAAGAAGGTAAGGGAAAGAGGTGGATGAGCACCTCATCCTGTATTATGCATCTGTATTATACCTCATTTCTTAAGGTATAGGCCACATTGAGGAAGAAGGGCAGAAAAATTGCAAGAGCCAGACTTGGTAGATAGCTATAAGGGCAGGATTTTTTTTCTGGATACAACAGAATTGTTGCATATATGAGTTCATAGCACCATGTACAAAATTCTCCCAAGCTCAAATCAGACAAAAAAAAAAAACATGAAAGGGGAGGTACACACAAAGTCCTGTTTGCAGCCTAGCATCCGATGATAGCTGCTGGGGGAGGAAGACTCGGTTTCCTTTAAGAGTGATGAATCTGGTTGGTCAACAAGGCTCCAGTGCAATCCCACATATATGGCAGTACATAAACAGCAAAATTAGTGGTGGACTAGGCACAGAGGGGGGCACAAAGTTGACTGTGTAGGGAGGGTATGGATCTGTGAGGAGTTGGAGTTGTGGAGGAGATGAATATGATCAAAATACAAAGTATGAAACTTTCTGAGATTTAATTTTAAAAAAAGAAAATTACCACAGACACTAATACTACATACACCATTTGCATTCTGCTGCTGTCTCTGGTGTGTAATAAGACCTGCTGTGCCAACGATGCACAATGGGAAGCCACTAGCCCATTAGAGCTGTACACCTTTTTGGTAAGTGTTTGCTAGTGTTGATCTAAGCAAGAGGCATATGGCCCATGGATATTAGAAGATCAGCTCAAGACTTAACATTTTTGAGTGATGGTCATAAGATCAAGGACTAAATTTCTCTCCTTCTCCCTGTGATGCTTGAATAAAAATGACCACCAAAAGTCCTTATATTCAAATGCCTAAACTGCGGGGATATTGGGAGTGATGGGGGAGAGTCTTCTGTTTTGTGTTAATTTTATTGGTTAAATAAAGAGACTGCCTTGGCCCTGATAGGACAGAAAATTAGGTAGGTGGAGTAGACAGACAAAATGCTGGGAGAAAGAAGCCGAATCAGGCAGTAACCATGATTCTCCCACCTGACATAGACGACTGTTAAGGATTTTGCTGGTAAGCCACCTCGTGGTGCTACACAGAATATTAAAAATGGGTTAGATCAATATGTTAGAGCTCATCAATAAGAGATTAAAACTAATGGACCAGGCAGTGTTTAAAAAAATACAATTTCCATGTAATTATTTCAGGTATAAAGCTAGCCATGAGGAAGGCCAGGTGGCGGGCCTGCCACTCCTCCCAACATGAGAGCACAGCAAAAAGTTCTTTGCACCCACAGATACTTAGGGTAACCAGGAATGTTAAGCATACAGAATTGTCTTTCAAATGGCTAGAGTTTATTTATTTATTTATTTATTTATTTATTTATTTATTTATTTATTTATTGCCAGGACAAGAGGCTCCTCAATAAATGTACAGAGACTGATTATTAATTCTGATGCTTAGGATTCTTGCTAACTAGCTCTTTCTACTTAAATGTATCCGTATTTCTTATCTCTGCTCTGCCGCAGGTGGTACCTTTTTTTCAAAGCAGCATATTCATCTTGTTTCTGTCCACACCTCTTCATGATTCTGTCCTTCTTATCCCATGATCTTTTTTTGTCTATAAGTCCTGCCTAACCTCTACCTGCCCATCTGTTAGCCAGTTAGCTCTTTTTAACCACTGAGAGTAATACATATTCACAGTATATAAAAAGACATTTCCACAGCATTTTCCTCCTTTCATGTAATTAAAAAGGGAGGCTTTAAATTTAACATTGTAAAACTGTACATAACAAAAACTGTTATCAAGTAAGAATGAGAATTTCAATATTCAGTTCATTTTTCTCTGGCAAATTTAGAGAATACATTATATCATCTCTCTCACCTTTGTTAGTTTAAAGTTTTATACCTAATTTATATATTATTACAACTAAGGACAACTTTATTTAGTCTTTAATTCCACCAATGATCCACAGAAGTGTGCAGTGTTTTCTAATGATACAGACTTCTGACTGCCTCGAAAGTCACCCAAAATTTCTCTTTAAAATATCTAGAAAATCTAAGTAACATGACTACAAACTTAACAATTATTTATGATTATCCATCAACAACCTATATTTCCTAATTATATATTACATTTTAAAAATGAACTACACAATCACAATACCTTAATCAAGAGCAGAAATACATATACATATAGCAAAATTGACCTTAAAATCCATACCAATGCAGATTATTCATACCTATATCATTTCCCCCTTTAAATGTAAAAGAACATTTATAAACAATATTTTGGGAACATGGGCGCAGTTTTTTCTCTCCAAACTGCTTCCTGCTGAATGGGGGCGCTGTTATTCAGGTCATTTAGGGTGTAACCTGTGTGCCAGGTTTATCTCAGTTGGCAGTTGAGTGAAATAATTTTTGAGGGTGTTCACAGAAACTTTTCTGGAGGGCGTGGTCCATCAACATTTGTATCAATAAAGCAAAATATATATCAGTATAATATATTTTGAGATTAATAGTTATATCTGGTGTTAAAGTAGATTCAATAATTTGCATTTTTTCCTATCAATTTTATACTCTCCTTTTCTTTTTAGAAGATCCTTGAATGTAATCTTCTTTGAATAAGGTTTTCTTTTTTTTTATTTTATCGTTTTTTTTTTTAATTTTCTTTCTTTTATTGAGGATTTCCGCCTCCTCCCC
>NC_022013.1:17141354-17162392 GCF_000317375.1 Microtus ochrogaster | reverse complement strand
TGTAGACCAGGCTGGTCTCGAACTCACAGAGATCTGCCTGCCTCTGCCTCCCGAGTGCTGGGATTAAAGGCGTGCGCCACCACCGCCCAGCTTGAAGCTGTTCTGAATGCAGAACTCTGATGAAACTGCAACACAGATACTCTCTAAGATGTTGGATCAGTTTGAACATCCATTTTAATTGGGGTTTGGTCCTCTTGCTCTGAAAATGAATAAACTTTTAAAATACATATCTGTTAATACAAGTATAAACATTGTACACAATTCAGCCAAAGAGGATTTTTTTTATTTTATTTTTGAACAGGTAAAATATACAGCATATGATTTTTCATTTTTCCAGCTTTATTTCTTTATGTCAGTAACCATTTTTTTCTGTAAAAATTCATTTTATATTTTATTTCATTTCATTTCTTATCCTTGAGATTTTTTCCTGTTCTATATGAGTGTTATTCAGAAAGTTTTGTCTATTCCTGTATCTTGCAGTGTTTTCCTCAAGCAGATTCAGCATTTCTGACTTTATAGTTCAGTCTTTGATCCAAAACTATTTATGTCACATTTACTTTTACCTCTTGTTTTATTGATATAAGACTTGGATCACTATTTGAATACACGTGGAAAGTGGTCACCCTTGCTTCATTTCAGCTTTTAGATTTCCTTCTTTTCACATAATGTTGGATATTTTTCTCTCTATGTTTGAATACATTTCTTCTACTCTTAGTTTATTCATGATTTTGCAAATTCCTATGGTTTTGCTGGTCAGCATTTTTCTTTGGTTGGGTATTGGGGTAATTTTTTGCGGTTATATATTCTTTTCTGACCTTTACTTGTGTATCCTTTCTCATAGAGTACATTCTTCACTGTGTTCTCATGAACCAGACTTTCTCTGTTCTTCTTCTGACTGCTATCCATTCAAGTAATCTTGGCTGTGCTGGCTAAGATGTCATCAATTGCCTTAATTTGTGTTTCTCTAACAAAATTCTTGCTTCTCAATCAATTAGAAAAGGTAATTTTCTGTACAAAATAATATAGCTTAGAAATTATATATTTTGGGATTAACATTTATTATTTCATACTTTCCTGTCTTTTAGGACTTCTGATGAGACTTTGATTTTCATCTGTTACTAATTGACACGTGTCCTTCACATCTTAAAACATTCTTTGTATGTTTGTTTGCATGAGTATGACATGACACCCTAAGGTTATTGGCTATATCAACTTGGTGATTTAAATGCTTCTTGCATTTTCATTTATTTCTGTAACTTTTGAGAATTTCGTGCTAAAAAAACATATCTATGCCTATAGGGTTTATCCCCTTCCTCTTACTCTGTGAACTTTTAGATTGTTCACTTCAATATATCACTAGTTCTTGGGAGTTTTGATTGTTACCTTTATTTTTGATTCATACATGCCTGACTCTATTATTGCCATGACTTTATCTTTCACCACTGACATTCTTTCTTCTTCTGTTCTGTTGATGATGCTGTCCATTGTATTTTATAAACTGATGATTCCATCAGACGTTTTCTATGTCTGAATTTGCTTGATGGATTTTTTCCTTCATGATTTTAAATTTCCCTACCAGTTTCTTGACCATTTTACCAACTTTGTCAGCTTTCTTTACTTTTCTGTTTTCTTTAATTCACTGTCTGCTATTGATCCTTTGTAAAAGTAGAACTCTAAACTCTTATAGAATTTGACACTAATTAGTTTGCTTTCCAATTTAAGAAGTTGTGACCTTGAATATGCATCAGAAAGTCCAGTTTTCTCATCCTCCATTAACCTCTTTTTTTTTTTTTTTTGTCTCTCTGTGTCTATTTTGTATGTCTGCTAGGACAGAAAGTCCTTCCATTTTATCCCTCTCACCTTCCATTCTTATTAGCATGTTAGTTAGATGCGCGTCTTCCTAATGAGTTGTTTTTAGTTAGATTTAGGCTCCCGTCCTACCATTTCAGAAGGAAACTGATAGTCACAGCAGATCCAATGTTATAAGAGCAGACCTAGCACACATGTATCTTCCAGACATTTCCTTTCTGTTCCTGCTGGTGTTCCACGGTTGTGTTCAGAGGGTTTTCGAGCTCCTTTTTGGTAAGCATCAAGAACCTCTGCTAATCCCTCTGGTCTCTGCACTGCATTGGCAGAGGCCAGGTTGTGGATGGCATTTTCTCTTGCTGCTCACCCTGAGCTGTTCCTGTATACTCATCTGTGGCTTTTATGCTGCTCTTCTGGTAGCCTCCACAGTATGGCTCTGACTTTTTCTCTGCCCCAGCTGTATCCATCCTCTTGTCACATCTCTATAGCCTGGTCTGCCTCTCTATAGTTCACTGTTCTTAACACTGCTCAGAGCAAGGGTTGAGCATAACATTCTTGTCAGCAACCTCTGCCCTCGCCCTTGAGTGAGCACTACAGTACATATGACACTAGTTGCTGGCCACTCTTTGTAACTTCTCTGAAAGGAAAATTTAGATAATGCTTTAGTTACTTTAATTTTTTCAGTTCTTTCTCTCATAGGAATAGAAACTGTGCAGATCTAATTCCGCTCATTTTCAGTATTGCACAGAGACAGTTTTTGATCCACCAACTTTACAAGAAGCTTTATGCTTTAGTTTTGCATAGAACTATATTTTCTGTGTAAATAGTATGTAGATATAAATACATAGTGTGAGACAGAGCATATTTCATGAGTTAATGTTTTAAATTCAGTAAATCTTCATCATGAACATAGGTGTGAGTTCAAACCACTATCAGGACATGTCATGAGTCTTAAGTGCTATGAAAGAAGTACCTCAGAAAAAGAAAATTTCTAAAAAAGAAACTTTATTCTGACCGTATAACTATATATTTCATAATGATACATAATGTGTCATCTTGGGAGTTCACATTCACATATAAGGTATATGCACATCAAGGTCTGTTGTAGCTGTCTTTTAAATAGTTAAAATATGGTACCAACCAACATGTCCAAAAACAGAGAAAAGGGTGAGTAAAGTCTGATATATGTAAACAATGAATTTTCAATCACAAACATTTTTAAACTTGTGTCAATTGGAAGAAAATAGATGTTATTGTATTTAATCAAACTAGTTGAATTAAGTCACTCTCAGAATTATAAATATTGTACTTATTATATTATATAAATATTATATATAACATAAATATTAATATTTTCTTTCATCTATAGTTCTAGGTTTTATATAGCCATATTAAATTTTCATATGATGTGTGTGAGTGTGTGTGTGTCCATGTATGTATGTGGAAACAAACTGTTCAGTAGGACAAATAAATCAACATTGAAGAATGAAGTCTGAGAATGAGGATATGTGGGTATGAAAGCCAACATGTTTGATTTCTAATGTGTTTAAAATATTAGTGAATGATAGCTGCTGGGGGAGAGAGAATTATCCACCTTTGGGGGTTTAGTCACAGGTAAGTTGCTGGTGCCATAGTGGATAACCTCATATCTAAATATCTTTACCTGTCACTAAATGGCATTTATAGTTTATTTAAAAAGAAAAAAATACTTAAGAATGAATGTTGGAAGGGTGGAGATAAATTCAGTGTAGGGAATCTGAAGGAAGAGAATAGACGTGTAGTATATATCATATTTCCATTATATGCACATTTATTTTTTAATTTAAATTTTATGAAATTTATTATAAAAAACTTGAAAACAGACAAAAAAATCACACACTAAAACTAGCCAGATCCAACATGAATACAACTCAATGAACTTCTATATAGTTAGAAGAGACAGGCCGATGGTGGCGCACGCCTTTAATCCCAGCACTCGGGAGGCAGAGGCAGGTGGATCTCTGTGAGTTCGAGACCAGCCTGGTCTACAGAGCTAGTGCCAGGATAGGCTCCAAAGCCACAGAGAAACCCTGTCTCGAAAAACAAAAAAAAAAAAAAAAGAAGAGACATTCAGAACAGGATCTATGGAACTTCATATACATAAGATATTTTCAATGAAATAAGAGCCATTATCACTTACTATAATCATAGCAACTATAAATAATTGAAAATAATCTTTCCCATTTGACAACATGGTAATTTTTAATATTCATGGCCTTTGTTCTGTAATTTCACCTTGGATTTTTTTCTTTAGAGGAAAGTTTACTGATGTTGATTTAACAAATAATAATCAATTTCTCATATCACTGTAACAATTTTTTTTCCCTTTTCTAGTTTTGGGAATTGAATCTACAGGCTGACAGATGCTGGACCAGTATTCTACCCCTCAGCCCCATCTCTAGCCCCAAGATCATTCTATAATCTCAAATGCATTTGATTATGATACCCAGACTTCTCATTTCTCGTAAGAAATGAGTTGTGTCAGCATTTCTTTAATAGCAGTTTCCATAAAGGGAGACATAATTACACAAACACTGTTGGAAAACAAACATAAAATAACCATCAAATCAGATGATGGGTTACAAAGTGCCCATGGGAAAAAAAATTGAAATGGTGATTCATCAACTAATGCATGAATTCTGACTTCAGCATCTTTCAGGAACTCGACACCTGCCCATTAAAACGTCCTTGAGTGCAGGTGTGGAAAGCTAGATATCGTGATGTTCATGTTTATTAATTCTTCATTCCAGATGACATGCCTCCTTCATCCACATAAAACGCATGGTTCAATCTGTGAAAAGGGATCCACTTCCATAATGAAATTGTGTTGACCTGATAAAGTATGTAAGAATAATGTGGGAAGTGGCATTTTTCACTGGATTTCATTTTGAGTGTTTATGCTATTTTTGTATGAATAATTCTTTTTTTTCTATTTTTTATGGGTATGGGGGTTCAAGACTGGTTTCCCTGTATAGTTTTGGAGCCTGTCCTGGCATTCATTCTGTCAATCAGGCTGGTCTTGCACACATGGAGATCTACCTTCCTCTGCTGCCCAAGTTCTGGGATTAAAGGCATGTACCACCACTGCCCAGCTTTTATGTGAATAATTCTAATTATTACTATTCATATAATCATTTGATACACTGTTTTCAACAAAGCCATCTTTGGTTTGTTTTGAGATAAGTTCTCACTACATATTCCAGGCTGCCTTCAAATGCATGCTCGCACAGGTTCAAACTGAAAGTGTTAGAATCACACGTGTCTTCTTCTGTTTCTTGATTATAAACAACGTTTTGTTTTTCATCATCGAAGGATATTCCCGGGGTGGAGTGTTGCCTCCTGGAAGGTAATAAATGCATTTGTGAAGGTAAGCCAATGAACAAACACGTGATCAATACTATGTCTGGGTAGTAGGATCTTTGCTTCAAACTGAAAGTCACTAATAACTCTATTGTTAATCTTAACTGCCAAAGGGGTGAACTCTAAAATCACCTAGAAGATAGGCTGCTTGGCATGCCAGTGATAGGTCATACAGATTGGCTTTATTGAGATAAGATGACCTACCTTAAAGATGGTTGGCACATTCTCTAGATTGTCATTCAAGATTAGTTTAAAAGGAGAAAAAAAGCTGAACACAATCTCCTATGATTTCCTGATTGTTGATAAAATGTGATCAAGGAGCTTGTTCTTGTTGCCATAATTCCACCTACCATGCACACACAGGTGCTCGACTGTATCTTGGAAATGGGGACCAAAATCTACCTTTCTCTTTAAGTTGTTCTTATCAGGAATTTGGTAACAGCAACAGTAAACTGACAAATACAACATGGATTAGACCTTTCAAATCTTTATGGCCAAGGACAGAAATAGCAGGCTGTCTGGATGTTTTTGTGATGCTTATCCTTGTCTTAGGAACAGCAGTGAAGCCCTCACTACTCTGGAACTATGTCGCAGAGGTCAAACGCAGGATTGTGTTTCTTTAGAGAGTTGACAATCTGAGAAGACAGTAGAAAAGCATCATTAAGATTGGAGTGCCACTAAATACATATCTTCACTTACATTGGTTTAAATCGCTTTCTTTATTCAGAAAAAAACAGTTTTTTTAAGCCATTTACAAAAGGAGATTCAGTTATACAATGAGGCTCCTGAAATCCAGCTTCAGTGAGGTGAAATTGCCTGGGGCTTCACTCTGTTCAATGAATTCCCTCATTTGTTCCAGGATTAGAATAACACTGGTCAATTATAACTACTTAAGATAGGATTTTAAGAATATAAAAAGTTGTCATGCAATCAAAGCCAAAGCAATATTATTGCACAAAAAGTTTAACGATATTATTTTAATTTTACATATTTAGCACCGACTATGGGTTTTCATGTACACTTAGCACACCTTTGTTTACACTGGTCCAGAGATCCCTTTTGTTCAAAACTATGATTAGCCACTACCTGATTAGCAAGTAAATGCTCTTTAGTTAACTCTTTTTGGTTAGTTTTATATTTATAATTTCGATTTTTTACACTCAAGAGTGAGAATGTTAGCTTAAGTAAAGGCATGTCCTATATCCAATAGGCTCCAAGGTCTAAGATAACCCAACAGGCATCTATGAGTCATACAAATAAAAAAAGTCCACTGGCACATTTTCATAGCTTGCTTCCAAGAAGTAACTCAAAGACTATACTGTGGGAGCAAAGTCCTGAGTAAATGTATATTATTGGCATGAGCAAGGCCATGTTAAAAGGTCCCAGGACTGCAGATCAATATGAATTACAAGGCCTTCCCCTGCCTTGAGTACAGATGTTGGCATTGTGTGAAGAAAGTATCAATTGCATTTTCTCACCCAGGATGTTGAAAATCTTTGCAGAAAGTGATTGATACTGAGTTTCTTCCTCCAGGATGGCTATAGCCTGAGACTGCTCAGTTACAGAGAGCCACTTCCAAGACTAGTGAAAGCTGCACCTCATCTTAGTTTGTGCTGTGGAAAATAAATGTGCTGACTTTCCAGGATGCTGTTGGGGTGCTCATCAGAACTTGTTCCTACATGATCCTAGTTTTCATATATATGTATATTTTCTTATTACCCATTAACCAAGTAAAGACAATCCTGAAGTTATGCAAATCATAGGTTATAACATTTTGTATATTTTCCTTCCTTCCCCTTTCTCTCCTTGTGCTTGTGCATGCATACATGTTTGCATATGTGAACTTCATGTATATGATCATATATAAAGGCCAGTGTTTGACACCAAATCCATTCTTTGTATGAAAAATAGTGGTGCTTAGTGGACTGAGAGACATCTTTTCAACTGTACACCTCCATTTTAACCTACCAGAGGGAAGGCATTACATAAACTCAGTGTTAAAAGTTTTTTCACTGTTTGTACATGGTGTTGGACATCCATAAACCCAGCTCTTGGTAGGCTGAGACAGAAGGTTCAAAACTTGAGTGTGTCTTGAGCCTCATAGGACATCTTAGGTTGTGTCTAATTACATAGCAAGACTGTTTCCCAGAAGAAAAAGTCAAGTGTGCCTTTCTTTAACTGGTTACCAAACTCTCGTAATATAAAGCAGAGAAATTTCTGGGATTGCATGACAGGAAAGTTGAAAAGTTCCTTGCCTTGCAATCATGTGGACCTCCATTAAACCCCTCATTTCCCACACAAAAATTATATGTATGATGGGGTGACATATACGTATAACTCCAACGACAGAAAGGCAGACAATAGAGGCTCCTGAGTCTCACTAAACAGTTATGCTACTCTACTCCCTGATTTTCAGCCCAGTGACAAGCTGTCTAAATATTTGAAAAAAGAAACAACAAAAATATTAAGGTGGGCAACATCAGAGGGTGTCATCTAGCATCCATATGTACAATCACACACATATGCACATATACTTATGGCCATGCACCTGGCTCAAACTAGCACACACAAACAATGTTAGCTTTAATTAATTGTAAAATATTGTGGACCTGAGGATTAGAGCAAAGATAAAGTATAAATGCTCATTCACTCATTTTGTAGCTGTAAAAACACATTTCTGCCAGGCAGTGATGCTGGATGCATTTATTTCCAGTACTCAAGAGGCAGAGGCAGTCAGATATCTGTGAGCTCAAGGCCAGCCTGTTCTACAGACCTAGTTCCAGGACAGTGAAGGCTGTTACACAGAGTAACAATAAATAAATAAATAAATAAATAAATAAATAAATTTTGTGTATACAAAATAAGGATTTGTATATTTTTACACATATAAATTAAAGATTGTTACTCAGCCAAATTTTGACTGCTTATATAAAATATCCATTTCATTAATAAGTTCATCTAAAATCTCAGCAGTGATTGCATATGAATTGAACCACTTACATCACAAGGACAATCATTTCACTATTCCATTGTTTTTTAATAGCAAGCACAACAATAATTCATATGCCTTTAAATTTATGATAATTTTCAGTAAATTCTAGATATTGAAGGTAATGACATAAATATAATCTGGATATTAATTTTTTTCAAGAATGTATTTTTATATGCAAAATACTTTCAATATGTACTTAAAGAACATATTTCCAAATATGGTACATAATACAATGTGATTTTTACCAAAGGCATCTACATAATAATGTTTGATTTTGATTCATGCAAAACATATAAACAGATATGTATCAAAATCAGTCAATTCTTAAGTATATACCATTGTGCCAGGCAGTGGTGGCACATGCCTTTAATCCCAGCACGTGGGAGGCAGAGGCAGGTGGATCTCAGTGAGTTCAAGGCCAGCCTGGTCTACAAAAGGTAGTTCTAGGACAGATAGGACTGTTATACAGAGAAAACCTGTCTCATGAAAAAACAAACAAATACACAAAACAGCAAAACACACACACACACACACACACACACACACACACACACACATAATATGATATAAGGACTATCACCTCAAGGTCTCTAAAAGCCAAAATCAAGATAATAGCAGACCTGTACCTTTTCCCCTGAAGACTGAAGAAAAACACATTTTAAAGCCCATGAACATTGTAGCCAAGGTTCAGTTCATTGTCGTCATGGTTTGATTGATGGTCTCTATTTTCTTGGCATGTAGACTTTCCCTCTCCCAGGCACAAGGACAGGGCAGATCCATTTCAGCTTTTCAACTCTTTGAGGGCTCATTTGCTTTTCACAGCCCCTAGATTGCACTGCAGCACCAAAATGATCCAGAACAATCTTCCTGTAAAATCAATTGATCTGGGTCCTTTTAGAATGCAGTTTTTCCCATTTAGAGAGGAATTTCACAGCCATGGTCTTAGAAAGTAGATTCCTTATGGGTCATTTATGTGTAGAAGTACCCATAATACACATGACCAAACAGGGATAAAATAATATTCAATATGAAGATTATGATTATATTATATCAGTTATGTTTTTGCTATTGTTAAAAAGTACCTAAGAAAATCAACTTAAAGAGAAGGGTCAGTAAGATAGTATGAAGGCAAACTGTAATTGTTAAATTCACATACTTGGAAGAAGAAACCTCAATTAGATAATCTTCTCCATTGTACCTTTCTGTGTACATATTTGTGTATTTTTGATTATTTATTAAAGTTGGAGGGCCCAGCTCACTCTAAGCAGGTCCTTACCTATGCAGTTGAGTTTGCCTTCACTGAATAATCGAAAGAAGCAGACCAGTAAGCTACATTCCATCACAACTTCTGCATCAAGTTCTTGCTTTGAGTTCATCCCTTAGCTTCTCTAGATGATGTGCTGTAAAGTGTAAGATGTAATAAATCCTTCCCTCTGTAAGCTGCTTTTGGTCATGCTGTCTACCATAGCAGCAGAAGACTAACTAGGGCAGATGGCTCATTGTTATTGGTGCTTGTTGTTAAGCCTGACGGCCTGAGTGCTGGACACATAAGTGAGTGAGTCACACAGTGCATTTTAGGGCACATTGTAAGAGGAAGACTCTAGTTTGGCTCACAGTTTTAGATTTTGGTATGTGATGATTTCATCCCAATGAGTTGGAGTTGTGTCATGGCACTAGATAACACAAGAAAAAAGGCATGTCACTGAGACCTATGATATCACAGGACTCCAGAGGCATTAGAGAGAGAGAGAGAATGTAAGAGATCATGGTATGTTTATTCCCTTCATGGCTACTTTCTCAGTGACCCAACTTCAGTTAGGTAGGCCTCACATCCTAATTCCTTATTGTCTAAAATCAAGGATTTTCTTTTTTAACCACATGGGCCTGTGGGGAACTTACCCAATCAAAATAATAGAACATTACAAAGACTATATTACTGTCAATTCTTTTTTATTTTTAACAGCCATATTGATTATATATTAGTACTAATATTAATTATTATTAATTAATGGGGTTTATTAGAACGTTTGTGTATATGTTTTTAATATACTTGATCACGTTTTCAATCATTCAACTCACCCTTCTCTTGGTACTATGGTTATCTTCTTCCCAAATTGTTCCTCTTCTACTACCATGGTGTGTGTGTATGTGTGTGTTTGTGTGTGTGTGTGTGTGTGTGTGTGTGTGTGTATGAGAGAGAGAGAGAGACAGAGACAGAGAGAGACAGAGAATGCTGAATTATATTAGGGTTACTTATAGAAATATGGTAAAGGATTGCTTTATAGATGCATGTTCAACATACCAATAACATCAGAGACTATCTCCCTTCTCTATAAAATATATCAATTGCCTTTCTCTAGAAACTCTCAACTGTCTCTAAATCTCCAGGGAAGTTCAAGGCATCATGGGCCACTCCCTCTTCAATGCTGGAACGTTGATGGTCTGTTGGTAGAGGCCACTTGTTCATTCCCAGCTGCCCAGACCACAAAATAATCACACAGAAATTTGTATTAATTGCAATAGTGTTTGGCTAATAGCTTAAGCATTTTTGGCTAATTTTTATATCTTAAATTAACCTATTTCTATTAATCTGTGTATCACTGTGTGGCTATGGCTTAATGACAAGGTTACAGTGCATCTGTCTCTTGCAGGTGATTATATTGTTTCTCCCTGACTCCGCCTTCTTTCTCTTAGCATTTAGTTTAGTTTTCTCCACCTAGCTCTATTCTGTCCTACAACAGGTGAAAGCAGCTTCTTTATGCATTAACCAACAAAAGCAACACATATACAGAAGGACTTCCTATACTTATGGTCTCAATTGTTTTAGCTTGCAAATCTCATGCAGATGATCACAGTTATTGTGAGTTCATGAGCTTAATGGCTATTAAAAGGCCAGAAGACAGTATTTCAAAGCATGTACACTCCTTCTTCTGGCTCTTATTTTCTTTTCAGCTCATTCTGTATTTATTAATCAATTTTGTTTTTCATTTAAATTGAAATGTTATGCACTTATGTATGTTTTTTAAGTTGAAAATGAAGTCCCCACACACAAACTTTATCTTCAATCTCGATAGCTTCCTATGATTTTGTCTTTAATAAGAGATTATACAGGCACATTATTAACTTTTTAAACAGAACACGATGCATGTCTTCTGACCACTTACTAGGTTTTTTTTCTTCCTTCAGATGCACTGTAATTAGCTAGTTGTGCCTCTTGAAGGTACACTAATGGTTTGTCAGGAACTGATACACAGTAGGGTATAACAGAACAAATCTAATGACACCAGTGTCCAGAGCCATAGGTGTCTGTGTCTGTTTCTAAAAAATGTAATGAGATAGTGGCCCTGCAAGCAGTGAGATGAGTCTAAGCCTGATAATGAGATGCTTGGTTGGATTGTGATAATACGGCTTGCTGGACGTGTGTAATTAGTCCAGTAACTCAATGTATGTGATGAAAGGCATGATGATGAATGTAATTAGTTTAGGGTTGAGAGAGAGGGGTGGTGCTATGTAGGAGCAGAATGCTAAGAAATGCTCCTGAAACATGTCTGGCACTGTGGTGATATAATCATTGTAAGGAAGAGAGTTGGACAGACAGTAGCTTTTTGTTGGTGACAAATAGTGGAAGGGCTCCCTCATAGTGAATAGCCCCATATTAGAAAGATTGGCATAATTTACATAGGCTTGGTGGATAGAATATATGCAAATATACACATTATATACTCTGAGAGCATCTTTAAACAAGTTACTCGCTTTCTCATCCAACCTTGTCTTCATCTGGAAACTCAGGAATGCAATAAATAATACGTGCCACAAAGTATCACTGAATGGACTAAAAGTTCATGTAGACAAAGCTTTTAAATCAATGCCCAGCATATATGTGAGTGTCATATTGAAGTGACAGGACTTAGGACACCTCAATTCCAGAAGACCTGGGGTGACTTTTATTCTATGGGAACTCTGAAGAAACAGGGGCTTGGTGACATTGTCTTGTTTGCTTCAAATTGTCAAATACTACTGAGCAAGATAGGGACCCATGGCAGGAAGTCCTTGCTGAAGGTCAAAGATGCAAGCTGAGAACCAACTTCTTTGGCAGCTGAAGGAAGGGAAGCACAAAGAGCACCCACCCATCATTTCCAGTAGCAAACTGAGAAAGAAGTGTGTCAGGTCTATAGGTGATATGTGTATTTAATTTCTGCTCACATGCTAGAACACAGCTACCACAATTCCTTCATTTGTACAATCACTCCATATTCTAGGTGGCTTTATAAATAGAAACAATGTCTGGGAAATGAGAGTGCTTGTTATACATGTACATATCCAAAATAATGAATCATAGCATCCTGCAAAAGTAAAAATAATGCCCATATACAATGCATGAATATACTATATGATATAAATACATTTCATATCTAAATATACTCAAAAGTAATTATAATTTACATTGTTATATATTAGGATTTGATTAATTGAAAGGTTATCTATAGGTTATAGAAATTTTAATCTAGTGATAACTTAAGGAGAGCTTGAAGAGGTAAAGTTGTAAAATATTCATAAAGAGGAACTTGAGCTATATGGAACCTAGCTTTAAAAATAAATAAATGGAAAAAGAAGAAGAGGAAGACAATCAAATTACAATAAAAAAAAGAATTGAAGTGAGAGCTCAAAATCTAGTCAATAATTTATTAAGGGGTACAATGGAAAAACAGACTCATGAATATAGAACAAATTAGATGCTGCTGTTGATCCAGATGCCATTGTCCTGCCATTCTTCCCAAGGACGATGAGGACCAATCACAAGTCTTGCTCCTGCTCAACCACCCAAGAGAGGTAGAGATAATAATATTACCTGAATAAGCAGAAAGTACAAAAAAATCGACTTTCAAAAGTGCAAGAAATGACTGAAACAGCTGGCTGTCAGGATAGTCACCAAAAGTTTACATTCTGTAATGTTGCAGCATCCTAATTTGGCTATAACACTAGAATATCTGACAAACCATCTTTAGAAAAAGGAAAACTTGAAAGACTGTCCTACCTGTCTTTTCAAGTTTTGACAGTAGCTTTACCTTGTGCTCTACTTGTCCAGATTGAACAAGTTTAGTGTCAGCAGTCAAGTCAAGGGTAGTTTTTTTCCTCCAATTAGCCAGTTTTGCCAAGAAGAAAACATGCTCTATATGGAGTATCTTCTGTGTCCATCATTCTCTTGGGATAAGACTGGTACTCTCTGCAGCAGTTGTGTCTCATATCAACAGAATTGTAGGTTGTTAAAATATTTAAATGCCATATACTGTAGAACTTTGAAGCATTTGAAGATTACCTAGCTATATGGAGTACATCTTTGTTCATCTAGAAAACCTAACAACAAAATTATGATAAACGTGAGTGCCTATTAACCTGTAATTCCTAATAACCTATTTAGCTTAAACACTAAAGCTTTGCATTATAAAAATGAACAAGCTATAAATAAATGTACATCATGCCCCTAGAGCTAGTCACCCCAACTGTCATTGACAGAAATGGATTGGAGTCCCATAACAAAGAATGACATGCATGACAAAGAAGAATAAAAAGCAACAGTACCTTAAAGAAGGTGTCAAGGTGTTTACATGAAATCACATAATAAGGCATCTGGATATAGGCGAATCAGGAATGAGAATCAGACTTCAAAACAGTATCTCAAAAACGTTGGCAATTTTAACCATCCTCCTCTCTTGTGTGTATTTTCTAATAATCATTCCTATTGCTCTCTGTGGCCCCTTACCTTGGAGTATCACTTCTCAGTCTTATATAAAAAACAGGGAGGTTGACAAAGGTCATGTTCACTATGTTATTCTTCTCATTGCCTCATGTGAAAACATTTACCAGTATGAACAAGTGACTTCTGATTAAAATTTATTATCTACATTGACACTAGAGACCTGAATTGTTTAGTGTTATGGTATAATGTGTGTGTGTGTGTGTGTGTGTGTGTGTGTGTGTGTGTGTGTGTGTGTGTCTATTTGAAAATATTTATGTCTATGTGAGTTCAATTGTAAATGAATGTTAAGGTCAGAACTTGATGTTGGGTTTTATCCTTGATCATTCTCTACACTTTTATTAAGTAAAAAATATTCACGGATTTTATTTTTGTTTAAATATTTATTTATTATTTATATAGTGTTAGTTTCCACGTCTGCCTACAGGCCAGAAAAGGGCACCAGATCTCATTATAGATGGCTGTGAGCCACCATGTGGTTGCTGGGAATTGAACTCACGACCTCTGGAAGAACAGTCAGTGTTCTTAACCTCTGAGCCATCTCTCCAGCCCCTTCAAGGATTTTACATGTAAGCATTCTATGTATTTCACTTCCACTCTCCCTTTCCCCCTCAAACTTTTCCCATGTTCCCCTTCATTCTCAAATTTTTCTTTAATAATTATTTTTACATACAAACACACACTCCTGCTCAATTATATTTGGTGTTGTTTTTATGTATATGGGTTTAGGGCTGACCTTTTGCAATTGGATAATCTACATGGTAATTCTTCCCTAGAGGATATGGACTCTTCCTATCTTTCCTGGGGGTAATGGCCCAGAGTATGTGAGATTTCCTCCATCCATATTGACATGTCAACTGGTATCACTGTTTAGGATTTATTTAGGCAATCATATTGTTGAGATTTCATGGGTCCAGCTTTTAAGTCATACCTGTAGACACTATGGTTTCCAGACTCTCAAAGTGTAAATGCCATCTCTTCTGTGATATTCCTTGTGTTCCATATGTATCTGTTAAGACTGGAAAACTCACAATCAGTATTTTTTAAAATTTTGAAAAGTTTCAATTATCTGTAATGGTTTTTGTCTGCTGCAACAAGAACCTTCTTTGATGAGATGTGAGAACTACATTAATCTCTGGTTATTAGGATAAATATGGAGAATGTATTTAGAATTTATACTAGCTTAGGAAACAGTCAGTAGAAGACTTTTTTTAGGGTCCCTGACCTCAGCAGCCATAGATGGTTGAATATATAATACTAGGCATGAATTCCCTCCCTGGTATTGAACAGATTTCCAGTTCAATTATAACAGATGTTGGTTGACTGTCAGGCTGTAGTCACTCACATTTTAATCCCAACAATCAGCAGACTGAGGCATGCAGGTATCTGAGTTCATGGTCACCAAGGTCTACAGAATAAGTTCTAGAAAATTACACAGAGAAACCCTGTCTTTAAAAATAAAGTGAAATAAGTGCAACGATTGCATACTTGGGACAACTTTTCCAGCCTGGTCACTATTGTATTTCACAGGTTATAGAACTGGAGTATTGATTGTCTTTCTCCTTTGACAGCTGGCACAGCATCTCTGCATATTATGAGAGAACATTTCAGCACTATGGGAGCCTGCACAGCACCTTCGGGTACTATGGGAGCTGGCACAGGACCCTTGGGTATTCTGAGAGCTGGCGCAGCACCTTGGGAACCATGAGAGCTCATCCTCAGGGAAGAGCCTTCTAGGTCAGTTCCAAGTGGTTCTGAAATCTTCAGCAATAGCATCTTTGAGAATCTTAGAGGCAGCCAAAGGCAATGGCAGTAGTCTATATAATTTGAGGAGTCTCTTGGATTTCTGTGACTAACAATTCAAAGGGACCTTTAAAGTGTCTGACACAAGAGTTTTGTTAGATGGTCTATGACTCTCAAGAACTCATTAATAGCCCAAGTATTACAATTTCATTCAAACTATAAATATGGCTTTAAGAAATAATAAAACAATACAATTTCCTGTGAATATTTCACACATCCTTCATGCTATTTTCCTCCTTCCTTCTTTTTCCTTCTTAGTTAAACGCCAATGTTTTGGTTCCCCCCCCCCCCATATTTCACATCTATCCCAATATTTTCTTCTCTAGAAATTCTGTATTTTTGACCCCTCTTTTATAGCCCCTTTCACCAATTTAGCTAGTCTGACTGTCAAGCAAGCGCAGGAATCCTCCTGACTCTACCTCCCCTGTGTTGGGTTTACAGTTACCATGCTTGCTTTTATATGATGCTGGGGATTGAACTAAGAGATGTGTATGTGTAGGTATGGTGGATTGAATGCAAATCACCTTCAAAGGGAGTAGTGTAACACCCGATTTTGTGTTACCCCCTCGGTACAGTTCACACGCCACTGTACCATAAGCAAGTCGGACAAGGGCCTGGAGATTGAAAGAACACACAAAGAGACCTGGGTCATTCGAAAGGAGATCAGCTGAATGTTCTTTATTCAACACTTGGGAAATCTTTACCTACCTAGCTGCTGCACAAGGATTTCCTCCCAGGCAGGTGGGAAATTACCGTATGAAAGATGGAGTCAACAATGCCCTACAGCTAATCACCAGGCAGGGCAGAGGGGAAAGCACAGGAACAAACGGAATGCTTTAGTTAGCTGACCAGAAAATGTCCTCAAGATGAACCCCAGGAACAAGGGTAGACACAGGAACTACAGAGTAGCATTATTAGGATATGTGTCTTTGTGGGAGTAGGTGTAGTATTGCTGTAATAAGTTTGTCCTTGTTGGGGTGGGCTTTGTGGTGTCAAGCTCAAACTATGCTCAGTGTAGACTCAGTTTACTCCTTCTTGCCTGTGGATCAAGAGGTAGAAACCTCAACTGTTTCCCCAACACCATGCCAGCCTGTGTGTCACTGTGTTTCCCATCATGACGATAATGGTCTCACCCTCTGAAACTTTAAGCAACCCAAATTAAATGTTTTACTTTGTAAGAGTTCATGTGGTCCTGGCATCTTTGTATACAGCAACTGTAACCCTGAGACATTAGCCTTTCTACTTGGGCACTGGGGAATTAACTATAAGTTTCCATGTTTGCATGTCAAGTATTTTAGTTCCTGAGCATTCTGCCACAACATGCACTGTGTTGTGCTTTCCTGTCACTTTAACGGACAAGCCACACCCATTCCCCTCCCCATCTGCTGAGGCAGGCTGATCTTCAGCTTCCTGCCTGAGCTCGCTCTCTTTTCCGTCTTCCTCTCGGAGAGGTAGCTTCGCTTCTGCCTCTCTCTCCACTTTTATGCTTCCCCCTTCTCTGTCTCTTTCTCCTCTTCTCTCTCTCTCCCTCTCTGTCCCCTCTTCACTCCTCCTCCTCCATAACCCCCTGAATAAACATTCAACCTCACCCTGCATGTCGTGTCTATCCATGTTTTTGTCTTCTGCCCACCCGTCTCCCTGCCTGGAACCAGCCATTGCTCGGGGACCAGAGCCGTCTCTGCCTGGGGCCCACTGTCTGCTGCCACATGGCCCACCACCACCACCGCTCGGGCCGCTGCTCTGGGACCAGCAGCCATTTCTGCCTGGGACTGGCTGCTCCCAGGGCCTGCTGCCTGCCACCACATGGCCTGCCGCCACCATTTGGGATCTACAGCATTTCTGCTGCCTACTGCCGCTGGGGATCTTGCAGCATTTTTAAAAAGAACAACACACTGCAATCTTAATGGTGTCTTTCTGTGTTGATTTGTATGAGTGGAAGAACTCTTTTCTCATTTTATAATCTACCATTTGCTTCTCATCAAATAACTAAGTAAATTAACAAAGTCATGGGGAAAATTTATTTCTAAGGCTACAAAGTGTTTTTCACACGAGAATCACATTTGTGTGTGTGTACATATGCATGTGATTTTCATAGCACAAAAGAGCCTTTTTCATATTCTAAGCCATGTTTCATATTTTCTACTTACTCTTTGTTACTTGTATACACGTGTTTATATGTTTAAATATGAGGGGTAGTTGAGTACATATGCATCAGTACATGCATGTGTGTGTGGGTATAGTGACCAGAGATAAACAACAATACGTGTTCTCAATGTTTTTCCACATTATTTTTTTTGAGACAAATTCTTTCACTGAATGTAGGACCTGTTAATTCAGATAAGATACCTAGCTCATGGCCTCTGATGACCCTCCCATGCTATCTCTCCAGCATGAGATTCCAGATCACATGGCCCTGCCCTGCCTGTTTTTATGCTTTTAGTATGAGGATTGGGATCTGAACTCAGATCATCCTACTTGTGAGGTAGGCACTCTACCAATCTATCCACCCCTCAGGCTAATATTTCCTTCATTATTAAATGTAAAGAAGAGGGGCTGCATGCTCACAAAACAAAACAATGGCTACAGTTTGACTTGTTGCTGTAAATAATACAACAAATATGGGGGAGGGGGTAAAAATGCCCAAGCATTTCACAAGAGAATTTTTTTTCGAACTCAAGCACTCTATGGTATCCATTAACTCTGCCTCCATGGGGCTGTTCCTGATTGTCTTCTTTATTTCATCCTCTAAGCTTGAAAAGAATTTTCTACCACAAGATGAACAATCTCTCAGAGAGAAACTGTCACCTAAGACTGAGCACTGCTGTGAGTATTCTCCTTTAATAATAAAAAGGTGACAGAGAATAATGTATAATCACGTTAGTCTAAATTAAGCTGTGATAAAATAAAACCTCCAAATCTGAAGGGCTTAACAAAATTAAATGGCTGTTTCCTATTATATTTAATGACCAAAGACAATTAACAAGACTACCACAGGAACCCAGAAAACAAAGGCATCTTGAAGCTGCTGTGTCTGCTTCTCAATTCAGAGAGTTCTGGGAAATCCCAGGAAAGCAAACACCACCACGTAAACAGTAAATGTTCTTCTCCTTCCGTCATTTTCTCTTGCCCTTTCTCATTCATTCTTTCGTCCTTGCTTTCTTTTCATTTCCTTCCTTCTTCTTTATCCCACTCTCCTTTCCCTTCCTCCTCCCCCTTCCTTTTCCCTCTTTCCTCTTTTCTTCTTTACTTTCTACTGCCCTCCCTTGCTAGAAGCCTTCCTTCCCTCTTTTCTTCTATTGGTGTAGGAGGTCTTTTTGACTATATGTTGCTTTCATTGGTTGAATAAAGAGACAGCCTTGGCCTTTTGATAGGGCAACCCTTAGGTGGGTGGAGTAGACAGAACAGAATGCTGGGAAGAAGGGAAGTGTGGCAGATGCCATGCTTCTCCTGACCAAGATGGACGTTGGTTAGACTCATGCCAGTAAGCTACAATCTCGTGGTGAATACAGATTAATAGAAATGGGTTAATTAAGATGTGAGAGTTAGCCAACAAGAGGCTAGAGCTAATGGGCCAGACAGTGTTTAAATGAATAGAGTTTACATGTAATTATTTTGGGGCTAAGCTAGCTAGGTGGCGGGAAGCAGCCTCATCCTCCATACTACATTCTATTCTTCCTTCTTTTCTTCTTTCTTCCTTCTTCCCTTCCTTCCTTCTTCCCTTTCTTCCTTTCTTTTTCATTCCAATCTGGCCCAAAACTTCCTATGTAGCTCAGAATAATTTATAACGTCCTCTTTTTTCTATTCTTTTTTTTTTTTTGGTTTATTATTTTTTTAAAAATTGTTTTATTCAGCTCTATATTTTTCTCCATTCCCCTCCCATCATCTCCACTCCCCTTCCACCCTCTCCCACTTTTTTTATGGTCCTCGTGCTCTCATTTTTTTTTTTAGGAGATCCTGTCATTTTCTACTTCCATGTAGATCAGATCCAGGTATGCCTCTCTTAGGGTCCTCTTTGTCATCTAGGTTCTTGGGATTGTGTACTGTAGGCTGGTTTATTATTCCTTTTTATCTAAAAGCCACTTATGAGTGAGTACATATGATATTTGTATTTCTGGGTCTGTGTTTCCTCACTTAATATGATATTTTCTATATCCATCCCTTTAACCAAAAATTTCCAGACGTCATTGTTATTTTTTCTGCTGTGTGGTACTGACATTTTCCTTATCCATTTTTGGTTGAGGGGCACTTAGGTTGTTTCCAGATTCTGGTTATAACAAACAATGTTACACTCTTTCTTCCTAGTCCACCCAGCTTCCATCCAGAACCCTCCCCACTTCAGCCCCACCGCCCTCTTTCGGCACATAATATCACCCAGCCCAGACAGGGTCCGAATCCTTGGGGCACCCAAGCGGGCAGGAGTTCCTTTGTTTCTATGGCCTGCCTGCACCAAGCAGGGTAGGCACTTTGTTTGCGAGCTGTCCAACCAGCACGGAGGCCTGATCTCTCGGCGCCAGGAAAGCCAGCATTGGTGTGAGTTTCTGGCCCCACGGCACCAGCCTGGGACGGGGAGCTCAGAGGTTCCTTGGCCCCCTATCCTTCTAGGGCTCTCTGCAGGGCTTCTACTCCTTACATACTGCCTCTTTCTTCCTAGGCCACCCAGCTTCCATCCAGAACCCTCCCCACTTCAGCCCCACCGCCCTCTTTCGCACATAACATCACCCAGCCCAGCCTGTCTGGGCACCGGGTCCAAATCCTCGGGGCACTCAAGTGGGCAGGAGTTCCTTTGTTTCTATGGCCTGCCTACACCAAGCAGGGTAGGTGCTTTGTTTGCGAGCTGCCCAATCAGCACGGAGACCTGATCTCTCGGCGCCAGGAAAGCCAGCGTTGGGGAGAGCCAGCGTGGGGTAGGCAAGGAGACCTGATCCGGTAAAAGAAGATCCATAAGGGAGCATTTGGAAGAAGAGATGGGCACACGCTAAGGCAAGAATTCACCCAACAAGCTGAAAAGCAACATGAAGCCACCAGAAACCAGCGACCCCACAACGGGAGGACATGAACACCTTAATCAAGAAGAAGTAGAAAAGATTGACTTCATGAAAGTGATTGACGCCCTGAAACAGCATGTGAAAAACGCCCTTATAGAAATGGATGAGAAATATAACAGAAAGTTTGAAGAATTGAATAAATCTGTGAATGATACCCTAGAAAACCAAGGAAAAACAATCAAACAGATAATGGAAACAGTTCAAGACTTGAAAACTGAAATGGAGGCAAAGAAGAAAA
>NC_022013.1:17125763-17127196 GCF_000317375.1 Microtus ochrogaster | reverse complement strand
ATTTTGCATGCAAATGGATGGAAATAGAAAACACTATCCTGAGTGAGGTAACCCAGACCCAAAAAGATGAACATGGGATGTACTCACTCATAATTGTTTTCTAGCCATAAATAAGGGTTATTGGATAGCATTTGAAGGAAGGGATGGGCAGGCACCAAGGCAAGAATTCCTTCACCAATCTGAAAAACAACATGAAAACACCAGTATCCAGTAATCTTAGAACAGAAGGTCTTGAACACCCTAATCCAGAACAAGAGGAAAAAAAAAATTGACATTGTGAAAGCAATAGAGTCCCTTAAACAGCATGTAAAAAATACCCTTATAGAAATCGATGAGAAGTATAACCAAGAAATTGAAGAAATGAATAAATATTTAAATGATATCCTGGGAAACCAAGAGACAAAATCAAACAGGTAATGGAAACAGTTCAAGAATAGAAAACTGAAATGGAGGCAAGAAAGAAAACCCAAACCTAGGGCAGGCTGGATATGGAAAATCTAGATCAATGAACAGAGACTACAGAAACAAGCATAACCAATAGAATACAAGAGATAGAAGAAAGAATCTCAGATTCTGAAGACACACTTCCAATCCATTGAATTTAAATTTCATCAAAAAAGACTAGGACTTTAAATGTTAACAACCAACGAGAAATGCTTACAAGTAAGTCCATTTCAGAAACAAATCTTAAATTCATACTCTATCTATGAAATGCTGAATACCTAAATGAACTAAAATAAGTTATTCGTAGAATTTGTTTATTTTGTAGCAGATTTATTAAACTAAATATGTTTAGTTGTATACATTCATTTCATAACATAAATATAACTGCTGTATTTATAATATTAACAAAAATATTCAGTTCTAGAAGAAGTGGATAACTTCTTCATCATTTAAAATTAAATCATGGGAATATGAATAGCTTAAACAGATCTGTTAACAAGAAAGGAGAGATTGAAGTAGTAATAAAGACCGACACTCCATTAGCCAATGGGGTTTGAATAAAGAGCCATCTATTATAAGATTAGGCTGGAAAGAGGACTGAGGACTAGCTGGGAAAAACCTAAAGCCCTTTGGGTCTAGCTCTGAGTTTCTGTGACTATGTTTCTATGACTCGGTTGTCATTTACAGTGTTGAATTAAGAATGCAAAATTCATCCTCTCAACTCTTTGGTACCTATGTAACAATAAAAGAGTATTTTCCTATTTTTTTAAAGCTTTTTTCTTGTACGATTAGTGAAGAGGTTTGGAGATATATGAATGTTTGTCAAAATTAAGAAGATGTGCCTTTTTCATTTAAAAAAAAAAGAAAATAAATGCATTGATCAAAGAAAACAGCAAATCCAACAAATTCTCATCACAAAACATTTAGGAAATATGGGACACAATAAAAAGACCAAACCTAAGAATAATACGGATAGAAGAAGGAGAAGA
>NC_022013.1:17114992-17125597 GCF_000317375.1 Microtus ochrogaster | reverse complement strand
AGTGCTGGGATTAAAGGCATGCGCCACCACTGCCCGGCTTTTATTTTCACTATTGAATTGATTTTTGTAATTTAAGTATTTCTAATTTATTTTTCATTTGTTTCTATATTTGTTTCTTTCTCTTGATTTTAGATAAGTTAATTCATTTTTAGCTTCTTGAAGCAGAATTAAACTGCCTTTTTGAGACATTATTTTCTGTGTAGATATTGACATAAGCTTTGTATTTTTCTATACTCAGTTGCTATATTAAAATTAACAGAAGATGAGTATCATATTATGAAAACAGATTTTTTTTCCCACTTAGAACTGAAAGTTCAAGGTCAAATGGTCCACCTACTGCATATTGGTAAGCACTGTTATGCCTGCATTTTAATGTAGTGTGGGAAGCAGGGTGAACTCATCTGCTAGAAGAGCCAGAATTAGGGATGGATGTTCATTATAAAACCCAACCTCATAGAAACTCATTTGCTTCATAAGATTCAAATGCCTGTTGGGGACAATGCACACAATCTAGCAGGAATTCCTGCTGGAGACAGTGTTTTCAATCACTTCAGGAACCCAGACTAGGCTCTACTCCTAAAGGGCCCCCTAGGGGCCCCCTGCACTGGAATACCTGTAGGTAAGTCACACTTAATGTAAATACTTTCCCTTTAGTAACCCTTGAACAGGACCCCTAACTAACATTATGTTGTATTTTAACTTGCACTGAGATTTTCTCTTTCATTTCTGCTTAGCTTAGTGATTTCTATAGAGTGCTTTAGTTGGCCTGCATTTATAAAATTTTTTATCTTCTTTTATATTTCTAGTTTCATTCTACAGTGATGAAATAAAATACACCAAATAAATGTAAACTTCTAAAATGTTGTCAAGGTTTGATTATTATCTAGTACAAAATATGCACTGGAGAATGATCTGTGAACAGAAAAACCAGGATTCTAATGTTATTTGCCAGAAAGTTCTATACATGTCTCTCAGGTAAAGCCTGACTATAGCTTTATTTAATTTTGCATTTTTTGATGATTTTCTTTCAGGAGGATACATCTGCATGGAGGATGAAGTGTTGGGGTCTCTTACTATTACTACTTTATCTGTGAGTGCTCTATATATGCAAGTCCTTCAATATTGGATGGGTTATGTTTATATTTTCGACTTTATACGTTTGTAGGTACTTTGTCTCATATCACAATTTCCTACCCAATGCATATTCTATATCATTTGAGTACATTCTCTTGTTCTTGGTGCCTCCTTGTGTTCTATATGGCTCCCCTCCCCTTTGCTTTCAGCCCGTGTATGCTCTTCAATATAAAGTAGGATTTATAAAAATAATTTTGGTAATTAGTGTGTCACTGATGGTTTTGTTTTTATTGTAGAGTTTGACTATTTCAAGGTTTTTTGTTAGTGAATTTAGGCCATTTACACTTGGGGTAATTGTTGGTAAATATATAGTCACTAGGGCTAATTTGTTTTCTGTCTTCTGTTTCATATAAGATGATTTCATGACTTCCTATCATATATATTCTTTTCTCATGATCTGTTTTTTATCTCTTATTTGTACTTTCCATTTGTCAGTAGTCTCTCACACCCTCATGAAATTGTAGGTTAGCTGACAAAGAAATTCTAAGCATTATCTTCTATTCTTACTTTTAATATTTAATGTAAGCCTTATTTCACATCTTAAATGTTATGTGTGTTCATGAGAATGCAAACACTAGTATGTGCATGAGGAAAACTCGGATGCCATTTCTCGTATGCCATCCACCTTGTTGAAACTGAATCTCTCACTGGTCTGAAGGTCCACAGAAAGGCAAGGTTGACTGACCACTATATCCTGGTCATCCAGCTGTCTTCTCCTCTCCAGTGTTAAAACCAAAAGCATATGCCTGTTGTAGGAGGCAGCTTGTTGGTTCCTAGCTGAACATCCCTGAAATAATCTCAAAGAAACTATTATATAGATCACTGCTTGGCCCATTAGCTTTAGCTTCTTATTGGCTAAGTCTCCCATCTTAATATAACCCATCTCCATTAATCTGTGTATCACCATGAGGTCGTGGCCTACCAGCAAAGTTTTAGAGTGTCTGTCTCTGGTGGCAACTCCATGGCTTCTCTCTTGACTCAGCCTTTCTTCTCGCAGAATTCAGTTTACTTTTCCCTGCTTAGCTCTGTTCTACCCTATCAGGTCAAGCCAGTTTCTTTATTAACCAATGATATTCATGGCATACAAAGGGGAATCTCATATCACCTCCACTTTTCTGTTTAACTTAAAAGGAAGATTTGAACTTTAACATAATAAAATTACCTATCACAAAACAAGTATCAATAAAGAATTACAGTTACAATATTTATATCTACTTTACCTTTTATCATAACTAGGGAAAACTATAACTATCACTATAAGTTCTTCAGCTCCATCAAAGACTCCAGAAGGATATAATATTACCCGAGTAAATAGCAAGTGCATTGTAAGCAACTTCCAAAATTCTAGAATTTACAAAGACATCTTGCTGCTTAGACAGTCACCAAGAGTTTTTCTGCATCATTGGAGCATCCATATCCAGCCTATAGGTGATAGTATACAGTAGACTTTTCCACGAAGCAGGAAATTTCAAAGACAGTTCCACCTATATTGGCAGTTTGTCAGACACCTTTTATGTGTCCCGCAGAATGTCTAGCAGACTTTTTCATGAAGCAGGAACTCTGAAGGATCATCTCACCTTTAAGCAAGTTCAGCCGCCATTTTTCTGTAGGGCCTGTATGTTCACTTCACACAGCATACCATCAAGCAGTCAAGGCAAGAGAAGTTTCTTGCCCAAATGGTTAGCAAACTCCATAAGGAGCCTCTTTGATGCCCATCTTCCTCTTGAAGTAATTGTTGCCAGGAGCAGATAGGGCTCATTGTCATGAAAAGTCATAAGTTCTTAAAACATTTTACCATTTTCTGTAGTCTTTGAAAGGCTTGCAGAATGCCTATCCATCTGAAATATATCTATGTACAATTAGAACATCTAACTAACGTGACTATAAGCTTGACCATTATGGATGATTATCTTTTAACCTGTATCTCTTAATTATATATTACATTTTTAAATGAGCTGCTCAAACGCAATACATTAAACAGAACATATATATATATGTATATATATATACATATATACAGTGTAATAAAATTGGCGTTAATTTGAACCAACAGACCAAGATCCATACCAATGCAAATCTCTATAGCATATCCCCCTTTAAATGTAAGCAAACATTTATAAATAATCACTTAGGGAACTTAGGCATAATTCTCTCCAAACTGCTTTTCCCTTTTGTTGGCTAAAGTAGTTATTGGGGGTGTTCATGGTGACCTTTCAGGGAATCTTAGTCAATCAAACCACTTTAGTCTGGAAGGATTCCACAGGTTTTCATCCTCTGTGGAAACAAAAAAGAACCTCTTTTCCAAAGCAACATATCCTTAGACTCAAATTCTGAACTCAAGATACCTTTAAAGTATATATGTTTGTTATTTACCTCCTTCACAGTCAAAACATTCACAGAAAACGCAATAATATATATAATCCAGACTCTCTGTGTTTATTCCATGTTTTCATGGCTTATTTTTTTTACTCCTTTAATCTATTACTATCTATACTTCTCTTTAAAGACTTTGCCTTTTTAAAATATCATTTACTTCTTTTTATATTGTCTATATTCTTTTTCTTCACTTTCCCAAGCTTTCATGCATTTTTTTAAAACACACTGTGTCTTGTTTAAAGGTTTTTTACAACTGAATTTGTCTTTATTGTTTATTTGTAATCCTTATCTGACTAGGAATGCTTTTAAAAATTCTAAGTGCTTAAGAATCTAAGTGGTATCATTGCTAGGGATAATATGACCCTAATGGCTTGCTCTGTCCAATCCAATATGGCAGAGCTGTTCATTGCCCCTGAGAGACATGTACATTGCCCCATTTTCAGCACACATTGGGTCTATGTTGCCATTAAGCCAGTTGTAGCAGTCTGTTCCCAAAACCTTTAGTAATGCTGGGCCTCCTGAAATAGTCAGAGGTTGCACTGGCATCACAGCCCAGAAAGCTGGCATTTTAAAACTCTGTATTATTTTTTCTGTTACTGCTGAATTAGGAAAACCCCTTTTCCTCTCTTAAAGGAGGCACAACATTAAGCTGTGCTTAACTCTGTTTTTTTTGTTTGTTTGTTTGTTTTGTCTAGAATTGCTTCTCAAACTCACTCAGATTTTAAGTGGATTTTAGTTGGTCATGTTGGCACTCCAATTTGTAGTAGGGAGACTGCATGTTTGTTTCTCGGCCACCAAACTCCCAACACAGAAACTATACTATTTGCAATACTGTTTGTCTAATAACTTAAGTGTATTTCTGGCTAACCCATACCATAAATTAATCCATCTCCATTGTTTTATATTTTACCACAAGGCTCGTGGCCTACTGGTGAGTTTCCAGCATGTTTGTCTCCAGCTATGGCTCCATGGCTTCTCTCTGATTCTGCCCTACTTTCTCCCAGCATTCAGTTTAGTTTTCCCCACCTAGCTTTATTAACCAGTGGTATTCACAACATACACCGGGAAATTCCACTTTATATGCCATGTTTCATGTGGGCCTAATGTTCAAAATGAGGTCATCATGCCCATAAAAATTTGCTTTACCAACAAAGTTCCTAGTCCTAATAAAAACTATATTTCCCTTCTTTTTATATTATTTTTTTACTAATAAAATTTCTTGACCAATTATTATTTCTGTTTTTTTCATTTTGTTTTTCTTCTTAGACTCAATCAATTTAATGAGCTGCTTCAAATTGACTTTTTTGCTATGTTGATTAGATAAACTGTTAGTCACCTGTAATGAAGTTTTAGCTCTGTTATCACATTTTCAGCTTAATATTATCCCCCAGTTCTCTAAGAATGTCTACCTCTTTGATCACTTTTTTGCTTTGTTTATATTTTTTTCTGAAATATACTTGTTCTCTGTGATTCTCTTGGTCTAATAATATTTTAAACAGTTACTTTAAGATACTATAATCTTTTCAAGTGAAGCCATTTTTCATGTCCCTGAAAAGTCAGTTCCAAAGTTCAGCACAATGGTCTTGTGCTTGAACTAAAGCTGATATGTGTTTAGTCCCTGAAACTCACATGGTGGGAGGACAGAACTGACTTCCAGAAATTATTCTCTGACCTCTTTATCTGACTTCAGTGTACACATGGATATACACACAGATATCAACAAAATAGATATATGGTGCAAAATATTTTAAGAACAATATCTATAGATTAATTTTATTTCTTTGACTAGTCAATATTTCTGCATTGCAAGTGTTCTACAGATAATTTGAACAAAAAGCTGGTGTGGGAGAACAATTCTGTATCTGTCAATTATGTTTTAAATAAACGCTAATTGGTCAGTAGAAAGGCAGGAAGTATAGGTGGGACAACCAGACAGGATGTAGAGGAGGGGCAATAAGAACAGGAGTATTCAGGGAAGAAGGAAGGTCTTCCTGCAGTCTTCAGACACTGAAGAAGCAGGATGTGACCTGCCCCACTAAAAAGCTACTGAGCCATGTGGCTAACATATACTAGAATAATGGGTTAATATACATTATAAGAGCTAACATGAAGCCTGAGCTAATGGGCCAATCAGTTTATAACTATGGAGACCTCTGTGTGATTTTCTTTGGGACTTGCTGGCTGTGGAAACTGGGCAGGAAAGAAACCCCCACAAGCAGGCCCTCATATTACAAAAAGCCACCACTAATGGTCTTTACATTGGATTTTAATAGATTAGAATCTTATCAATTAGCAGGTCATGTTTTGGGGAGCTAAAAAATATAACGCCTGTGTTAAATGATGCCAGAAGGTTTATTGACTAATTATAACTGTCATTCTGGAGTCTTAATGTTGAAAAACAGAAGCCAAATTATTTGGGGTTATCTTTATTTTTCTTCAAATCCTTTACTTCCCATTTGTGTTTGACATAATACTTAGCACTTTTGACAATAACATTAATTCATTTGAAATGTACAAAGGGACTCTTCATTTCCACCGACCTGAAAGTACAGTACAGAATGTCATCAGGCAGTACTCAGTGATTTTTTTAAATTTTGATTGAAAATAAAATAAAAATTAATTTCTTCTTATGGCACTATATAACTTTCCAAAACCTCTACCATGGTGAATGTGATAGAGTATTGGAGGAAATCTGAATCATTAAGAGGAAGGGCAGCTGGACCAGAAAAAAACTATTCTGAACTTAGGGTCTATACAAATGTTAAAATGACTTTCTTGATTTCTCCTCCCTGTGAAACACGCTGGCTAGCAAGAGAAAGAATTCAGATTGCAAGGATACTAACTCAATGCTTTTTCAGACTTCAGACTCTAAACAGGGCTTAATTTTAAGATTTAGTTTCTATTTTGGCTGATTGTTTTCAATAGTGACAGCATGAACTAAATCCAGGTCTTAGTACAAAGGGTGGACAACAAACAAAGAACATAGACTCTGTAGAGCATCGTTAAATCTTACTGACTTGGTCAGTAAGAATCTACAGAAAACAGAGCATCCAACATAACAATTCACAATGAAAATACAGAATTTTCCCATTTTTGTAGTCACATCTATTTCTATGATTTTTACTTGTGGGGAAGCACAGATTAAAAGATGTGGCCACCATTCCCCAGGTCCCTTGTGAATAGGACAGATTAGACACCATTTGTAATATTCTCATTAACTAGAGGGTTACTTGAGGAGTGGGAGTTGTGTAATTTAAAATTCAGAAAGGACATATTATTTATGCCAAGCTAGAAAGAAATGAGGGGAGCAGTAAATGCATGAGTAACAGAAGCCAAAATGATGACTGACCAGCAGGGGCTTATGGTAAGAGGTGGCTGAGTGGGGGGTTAAAACAGACTAAAGGCCTCAGGAAGAAGTTATGCAAGACTGACATATATTAAAACATCAAAAACAAGGCATATGTCTGAGAAATGTAAAGGAAAGCAGATGTAGCCCTGAGAAGACATATGCCCAGAAAAGCATCAGTCTTGTGTATCTATAGAACCTTTCTATAGTGTTAGTACAAATGTCTCTTATAGAGTAATTTAATTCTTTAGTAAAAACTGTAACATAGATGTGATAAAAAAAACTTTACATTTTCTTTTAGGTAAGAAAACCATGATTCAGAAAGGTTGAATGATATTGCCAATCATACAGACAGTAGAAGATCAAAGATAATCCATAAACCTAAAATTTGGGAATCAAAGATTCATTCTGAAATAGAGGGAAAATATGAAACATAGTCACATTATTTTTGCAATCTTTTTTTCTGAACCTTATTTTAGAAATTGTAGAGAAAGCAGTATACTCAGATTTAAATTCATTTGCTATCTCATAGCTAAGCAAAAATAAAAGACCAAAGTGGAGTCAGCATACCCAAAGAAAGAAATTGAAAAGGAAATAAAAGGATGTATCTTTTGTTAAAAATAACACACAAAAGGAAACAAAGTTTATCCTGAAGTTGCTCAGAGCATTGTTATGTAAAATGTTATTTTATTTTAGAAATGATTTCACTAAGTATTATGAAACCTACTGAGTACCAAAAGCCATTGGGAGGATGATTTAGTGGAAATCAGAAAACAACAGCTTATGAAGACTGTGTGATTTCAGTATCTACCTTATGCTCTCCTGACCCCTCATCCTCCTTAGCAGTGGGACCACTTATGGATTCTATTGGTACAAGACAGGTTTCTGCAACAAAGGACACCAACAAGAGCATTTAATGGAAATTAAAACAAAGGCTTTGAAAATTATATAATGGAAAAAAATAATGGGCAGAGCTTTTAAAATGCTAAGCAGCTCGGTTGCAGCTGCTCTGGATGTTGGCTCTGCCTCTCTCCACCTTTAAAATGGTGGAAGTACCACCAGTGTTAGCTTTGGGGCCACCAGGAAGGAGCTGTGCTCAGCAGTCCAACCCAGAGAATGAGCATACAACACATAAGTGCTTTTTATCTGAGTTATAGCCATATCTGCCACACATAGCACTGCGCAGCCTGGAAACATCTCTCTGTATGGTGGCGAGAATCTGCCATACTCTCCTGCCTGCCCAAGCGGTGCTGTCTAACTGTAAATTCAGTTGAAAAGAAAATCAGTCCATATTTTCACTCTGCATAAAACTTGAGTCAAAGTAAATCAAAGACTTCAGCATAAATCCAGACATACTCAGCCTGATAGAAAAGGAAGTAGCAAATAATCTCCAACAAATTGGTATAAGAGACAACTTTCTGAACAGAGCACCAATAACACAGGCACTAAGATCAATAATTAATAAATGGTACCTCATAAAATCAAAAATTGTCTATAAATCAAAGGACACTATCAATAGGACAAAATTGCAGCCTTCAGAATAGGGAAAGATCTTCAGCAGCCCCATATCCAACAGAAGGCTGATTTCCTAAATATAAAATGAACTCAAGAAAGTAGATGTCAACAAACTAAATGATCCAATTAAAAATGTGTTACATATCTAGAGTTTTCTCTTTTAAATGGCAAAGAATCACTTAAAAGAGATGTTCCACATCCTTAGTCATCAGGGAAATGCAAATCAAAATGATTCTGCAATTCCATTTTACAACATTTAGAATAACTAAGATCAAAATCCCACAGCTGATGTTGGCAAGCATGTGGAGCAAGGGAACACTGCTGTATTGGTGGTAGGAGTACAAACTAGTATAGTCATTTTGGAAGTCAGTGTGGTAGTTTCTCAGAAAACTATGAATCGATCTACCACAAGACCCAGCTATGCTGCTCTTGGGCATATACCCAAAGAATGTTCAATCATATCACAAGGACATATTCCCAACTATGCTGACAGCAGCTTTATTCATAATAGCAAGAAATTGTAAACAACCAAGATACCTCTCAACTGAAGAATGAATAAATAAAATGTGGTACATTTACACAGTGGAATATTACTCAGCTGTCAAAAACAAGAACACCAGGAAATTTGCAGGCAAATGAATGTAACTAGAAAATAAAATCATCCTGAGTCAGGTAACCCAGGCTCAGAACGACAAACATTGTATGTACTTAGTTATAAGTGGATATTAGCTTTAAAATAAAAGATAACTATACTACAATCCACAGACCCAGAAAGACAAGGTAAAAAGGAGGGTCGCATGAAAGACATCCAGATCCCCTAGGGAAATGAAAATAAAATAGATTTCATGTGTGAACTGAAGGAGGGTGTGGGCAGAAATATGAGCAATAATGCTGTTGTGGAGGGTGGGAGAGGGAAGAATATTGAAAGTAGGAGTGATCATTTTAGGGTCAGGTAAAAACCTGGTTCAAGGGAATCTTCCTAGAATCTACAATGATGACCTTAGCTAAAATTCCTAATAATAGTAGGTAAGTACACTCAACTAGCCATCTCCTATGACCAGATTGATGCTTAGCCCTAATGCCATCAAAGCACATCATCCAGCATCTGATGGAAACAGATGCAGACTCACATCCAAAAGTCCTGCAGAGGGGCAAAGGGATTGTAAGAACCAAAGGGGTCACGGACGCCACAAGAAAACTTCCTGATTCAGCCAATCTTGGCTCACAGGAGTTCATGGAGATGAAATCAACAATCAGATTCTGCATGGGACTGACCTAGGCCCTCAGAATTTATGTTACAGTTTTGTAGCTTGGTCTACTTGCAAGATTCCTAACAAAGGGAACAGAGTATGTCTCTAACTTTTAGAGGCTTTTGAGACCCTACTCCATCTGCTAGCTCACATTTCTCAGCCCTAATTCCTGGGGAGATGCTTAGTCTTACTGAAATTTGATATGCCATGTTTCGTTGATACTCATGGGAGACCTGCTTTCTCCTAAATAGAAATGGAGAAAGAATGGATTAAGGGGTAGAAATAGAGGGTGGATCCGGGGTTCGGCGCTGGGAAGAGAGGAAAGAGGGAAAGTGACACAGTTTTGTGTATATGTAAGAAAGAGTTTCTAGAAAGAGCTTTACAAACTTTTGAAATGCCATGACCATCTCCAGAAATGGGTCTAGTAGAGCAGTGCTAGAGACCATATCATTTTTTTTCAGATGAAAAACCAGTTGTATTTGAAATATCTGATGTGCTTTGAATATACATACTAACTATAAATGTCATGGTTGGCTCTCATATCCTGTGGTCAAGCGGAGTGATTTAAATTCATCCTATTTTATTTTGGAGGTTTAACTACTCAGAATCAAATAATTTGTGTACACATGAGTTTCTTCTAAACTGACTTAATTCCTGCTTATTTTAGTCAATTAACTAATTAGAGTAACTATTATATTTATTTACTTATTTTCCTTTTTTAAAATTTTATTTATTTATTAAAAACTTCCACCTCCTCCCATCCTCCCATTTCCTTCCCCCTCCCCCCACTCCCCTACCTCCTCGCTCTCCAGTCCTAAGAGAAGTCAGGATGCCCTGCCCTGTGGGAAGTCCAAGGATCCCATCCAGGTCTGGGAAGGTGTGCATCCAAACAGACTAGGCTGCCAAAAATTCAGTACATGCAGTAGAATCAAAATCCGGTGTCATAGCCGGGTGGTGGTGGCGCACGCCTTTAATCCCAGCACT
>NC_022013.1:17112426-17113914 GCF_000317375.1 Microtus ochrogaster | reverse complement strand
GTACACACACACACACACACACACACACACACACACACACACACACACACACACACACACACATCTATAGAGAATGAAATCCAGAAGACTGACTTGAGGTAGGGTAAGAGTATGAAGTAACCATTGGGTAGAGCACAAAGAAACCTTAAAGGGCAGAAATAGATTTATTCAAACAACTTTAATCCTCATTTACACCTCAGCAACACGTACGTCTGAGAAACCAGTGCTGTGCATATTATAGCTACAAGAGCAAAATTATTCACTTCAAGAAAGAAAAAAAAATAAACCAATGAGGTAAAAGCCTATACTTTGAAGTTCTTTCCATATGCAGTATTTAGAGCTACATTTTTCTTTCAGTGGTGTGGTATTCCCATCTACATTCAGTTTTGTGTATATGTGAGAAAGAGTTTCTAGAAATAGTTTTAGAAACTTTTGAAATGCCATGACAATCTCCAGAAAAGGGTCTAGTAGAGCAGTGCTAGAGATCGCATCATGGCTTGTTCTCCAGACATGGTTCTCTTGGTAAAAGCTCATCACAAAGAAGCAGAATGCACAATCACTTTGTCTGGAAAGATGCTGGTGCAGCAGTTACGGTCATCCTGAATCTGTAGTGCCCAGCAGTCTCAGTGAGGCCATGCAGAACTCAAAGCTACACAGAGTTTGGCCCATTCAGGAACAGCAACAGAGCCAGGGCAGAATGCAGAGCCAATGGACTCTCTGGAAAAAGACACAGTAGAAGAGAGGAAACAACATGTCAGAGGCAAGCCATCAAGAATGTCCACAATGACAAAGTTGAGCATGTAGGATGAACTTAGAACTACTTTTTAAGATGGGGGTTTTGAAGTAGTTTTGACCCAGTAGATAAGGTCAAAAACCAGGAAAAAATGTGCCTGTTAGTTTTTGGAAAAAATGATCTCATGATGTCCAGACTGAGCTTAAACTCATTATGTTAATGAGGATGACTTCTGACTCCTGATCCTTCTGCTTGTAGGTGATGCAGCTATAACTGTGTATTCCCATACCCAGTATATGCTAGCAACTGAATCCAGAGCCTCAAGTAGTCTAGGCAAACGCTATCAAGAATAAAAGGTGGTTTGTTTGCTAGTGTTAATTTTAAGACATTGACAGAAGGTAAACAAAATTTGGGTAGTATATAGATACAGATAAAGTAAGGGAAAATGGATGGATATATTTCCTTAAAAGCACTTTTGAGAAATACATTTACTTAAGTATGTGTGGGGCATGGGAGTGCCATGAACATCTGAGGATGACCTGCAGAAGCTCCTTCTTTCTTTCTGCAACGTGAAACCTATGTATTGAACTTAACTTGCTTGTCAGTTTTAAGTTTTAGTGATATGCTCCTTTACTCAATGAGCCCTATCATTTCCCTTTTAAATCTATCTATCTATATATCTATCTATCTATCTATCTATCTATCTATCTATCTATCTATCTATCTATCTATCTATCTATCTACCTACCTACCTA
>NC_022013.1:17106601-17111197 GCF_000317375.1 Microtus ochrogaster | reverse complement strand
AGGATGATTGGGATAAAGGAAGGCTGGATAGGGGAGGACGGAAGCACAATTCTTAGTTAAGGGAGCCATCTTAGGGCTGGCAAGAGACTTGTACCTAGAGTGGCTCCCAGGAGCCCAAGGCGATGTCCCCAGTGAGTTCCTTGGGCAGAAACATAGCAAATATTCTTTTTGAGCAGTTCCCATCATTAAATTTAATTTTTTTCAAGTTTACTAATGTTGATGCATGCATGTACTGTGACCTCATTTCTATCATCTGCAGAACATGTTTCTTCTTGTATAGTGTTGGAAGGAGAGCAAAGCCCTTTGTTTGTCCCAGCTGCCTGGCTAGCTTACACTCTAAATAACCACACAAGACTGTATTAATTACATTACTGCTTGGCCCATTATCTCTAGCCTCTTATTGCCTAACTCTCACATCTTGATTTAACCAATTTCTAATAATCTGTATATCACTGCGAGGTCATGGCTTACCAGGAAAGATTCAGCATGTCTGACCTGGCTGCTCCATGGCAGCTCTCCAACTCTGCCTTCTTCCCCCCAGCATTCAGTTCTATCTTCTTTGCCTACCTAAGTTCTGTCCCATCAGGCCAAGCAGTTTCTTTATTAATTAACCAATGAAAACAACACACAAACAGAGGGACCTCCTACACCAGTATGGACTTTTGTTTCCACTTACTGAATACTCTGAATAATGTACCTATTAATATCTATAGGTGCTGGGAATCAACCTTAGGCCTGCTGTTAGTATAGCAAGTGCTCTTAATGACAGAATCACCTCTTCCATGCTGGTATACACAGTTCTGTGTGCCCATGTTTTTCTATTTCTGTGAAACCATGACCATGGCAACTCTAATAAAGGAAAACATTTAACTGAGCCTTGCTTCCATTATGCTCATGGTGGGAAACAGTGGTGTGCAGGCAGACATGAGGTTATACAGGGAGCTAAGAGTTCTACATCTTGTTCTGTGGGCAGCATGAAGTGAACTGGGGCATACTTCTTCTAACAATGCCACAATGCTCCAACAAGGCCACAGTTCCTAAAAGGCTATTGTCTTAATCTATGGAGGTCATTTCTATTAAAACCACCACACCATGCATATTTTTATTTTTTCTGAAAATACATGTAGTACTAGAACTATAATGTCACACATAGAAGTTAATTAAAAGTTTGAAGATTCTCATAGATGTGTTCAAAGTTGACTCATGCTTTACATTCTGAGAAGCCCCATGTGAGAGTGTTGTCTCATCAAGTCAAACCTATGTCTTTCTTCATAGTTATTCCAGAGTAGGCACAGGGGCAGAAAAGTAGTTTGAATTTACATTCTCTAACAACAGTCAATCTTGATTATTTTTGCAGGTGCATATATGACATTTGTATATCTCCTTTAGGATGTGACTGGAATCTCCAGGTCATAAAGAAAATAGAATAAAGGAATCAGAGCCTTTGTGCATATATGCAACTTTGCTGTTTGCCCAATGACTCCCCTTCTTTCATATTGCAACTGCTATAATATCACAATCCTGTCGTTTTAAAACATCTAATCAAATTATTTGTTACCAATTTTGAAGTATAAAACAGCTAAAACAGTGTGAAAAACAGCTCCAGTGGACTCAGTGATTTTCAGCTTTGGGATATAGATCCACTGTGAGCCAATGTAGCATTATAATAAACTGCTTCCTAGAAGAAAAGGCCTCTGTGTCCTGCTTTTTAACTAGAAGAAAAACTCCAACAGAAAAAAAAATGTCCATATAAGTCCATCCACTGTCTTTAGTCACATTTAGTCACCTCATTACTGAGCTATATGATGTTTTCTTGCAGTCTGGATACAAATGTTTTATCAGGCACTGACACATAAATCTTGTTCTCATTAGATTGCTTGTCTTCATCTATTCCAGAAGCACAGTTGGTAGCACCAAGCCTTTTGATTTGGGTGTGGTCCAACGTATCTAGCTATTGTTTAAAAAACTTTGCCCTATACTGGATTTGCTGAACCCAATGTCATGTACGAAAATTTCTACATTATCTTTAAAGAGTTCTATAATTTTTAGCTATTTAATATTTTTAAATGTTTGTTATATTTATTTATCTGTATAGCCTTCTTGTGTGTGTTCACATGTTTAAGTTGCACTTGATTGTGGAGCACAAAAAATTTGTGTGAGATTTTTATTTCTATATACCATGTGGCTCCTGGAGATTGAGCTCTGATTATCAAGATTGCAGTGATCAGCATTCCCACTGAGGTGTCCCATCAGACCCATATTTTAGACTTTTTATTTTATCTGTAGTTTATTCTTAATAGTTTTCTCTACTTGGTGTGAAGAAGAGGTTCAAATTAATTTATTTGCATCTAGATATCCAGCTGCTTAAATAACATGTCTTTAAAAGATTATTGAGAGTAAGTTACTCCAAATTTTTATTAGGTCATTTTGATACTTTTGTTCCCACTAGACATGGTATAAAATACCTAGTAAATTTACAGAGGTTATGATATCAGGGGGAACACAGAGGGTTTGGCACAAAGTCATGGGTAACAAGTGGAAGGTAGATTTATATTTGGCTTTAAATTATATTTCATTGTCATGATTATCCACCATTATGCCACTACTAAGTTGCTTTGTTCACTGTATCTTTTTCTTTGTCTTGAATTCTAGAAGTATGGATTTTCCAACTGTGTTCCTTTTCTAGACTTTAATTACTCTACACTACTTGTATTTCCAAATGAATTTTGAGATCATTTTATTAATGCCTGGAAAGGAATGGGATGAGATATTCGTAGGAAATCTGTTAAATTAGCACAGTATTTTAAGAAGTATTGCCATCTTTAATTTTTTTCTTATATTGAGAATTTTAAAATATGCATACAATGCATTTTAATCATATTCATTGTCCACTTATTTCTCTAAGTTACCCCTCACCCAGAGTCAAGTATATAAGCCAAATAGACTCCTCACTCATTCATTAATCTAGACAGAATTAGGTGAAATTATTTATTGTTCTATACATTACTCTGCATGAGGTAAACAGATTTGTTCTTGCCCACTGAGTCAAGTCATACAACACCTTAGGAACTTCCCTTAATATATGCCATCCATACCCTGGGGAACGTTTGAGAAATATATGTATGTTTTCTGTTTTGTTATATTTATTTTACTTTTGAGGGGACACAATCGACACAGGGATTAACAGTCATTAAATTTCACACCTGCTTCTTATGCTCAGGCTTCTCTTCCTCCTGTCCAGTCTTCCTTCATGAACAGCCATGATGCTCTCTGACTGTAAACCTATAAATAGTGTCCAGGCATGCTAATTGCAAATGAGATATGCATGCCTGTGTGTACTTAGACCCCTGATTTTATGACTGTTTTATTAGATGCTCGAATGTCAAGTTTGTGTGGATCCTCCTCGGTGTCACAATGCTCAGGGTAGACTAGGTGTGGAAATAGGAGTGCTCAGATGAGCAAGTCATACAGTGTAGTTCTAAATAAGCTAGCCAATGGAGACTGAGAAATAGTTTGATTTCTGTCTTTGTAGTTGATAGCATACATAATGCAAAAATACAGTGCAGAATGTAATTTCTCTCAATAAATTCAGAGGTCCCTCTTCACTCAGAGCAAGCATAATAAATGCCAAATTTCAAATGTAATTCCAGAATACAATTCCCTCCCCTAGGGTAACTTATAGTAACCCGTGATTGCTGACTAAAGGTTATTTAATGGCAAAGCGTTTTATAATACAGGGCACAGCGCCAAGGAGTCTTCTCGATAAAGCAGCAATTTGCTGTGAAAGGAAAATTAGGATCAGCATATTTTTCGATCTGACAAATTAGAAAATACTATTACTATTTTTCTTCCAGTATACTTAATAATTACCAAATACTTGCTCTAATGTGCAGGATAGTCTATTAAAACATCCCCGCACACCCATGGTCTGTGTTTTTATTGTACTTCTCACACAGGTCGGTAATTACTACACTTACATATGCATTTATTCCTGTCATTAACTGGGGTGCCATGAGAATCATCATGAAATATTGAATGCCCCAGGTTCACAGTCCACAATCAGTGCTTCATCAATGTAGGTGTGACATGTTTATTTTATGGAGCAGCCTGTGTTAAAATGACGTATGTTGATGTAAGTTCCCTCAAGCTTTTCAGAGAGTAAGTTCTACAATAGTGACATAATTCTCAAATCCAACAATTAAACACAAAGTAAATTATTAAATGATATAGAATTAATAGCACTATTTTGTGTTCTATAAATAATATTACCACAAAAATCCACATCTTTAACCTGCCTACAAATGTCTAATTTTTCAAGGAGTTTCCAACCCAGAGATTCTTTTTCAAAGTTTCCTTGTGATTCTTGGTCTGTACTTCTCCTCAAGTGACACTATGTGTGTTTGCATGAGGGTCTCTCTCTGTCTCTGTCTCTGTCTCTCTCTCTCTGTCTCTCTCTGTCTCTGTCTCTCTCTGTCTCTCTGTCTCTCTGTCTCTGTCTCTCTCTGTCTCTCTCTGTCTCTCTGTCTCTGTCTCTCTCTGTCTCTCTGTCTCTCTGTCTCTGTCTCTCTCTGTCTCTCTGTCTCTCTGTCTCTCTGT
>NC_022013.1:17068033-17106501 GCF_000317375.1 Microtus ochrogaster | reverse complement strand
TGTGTGTGTGTGTGTGTGTGTGTGTGTGTGTGTTTGATCCAAAGGACAACTTGTAGAGAGATATTCAGTCTCTTCAAAATGGAGAAGATATGGATCAAACTCAGGCTAGAAACTGCTGAGCCACCCACAACCCAGTCCTGAGTGGTTCCTGAAAAATGTTTACAGATGTATGAAGACCAGAAGCACATGGTTTGCTTGGACCTTATCTCATACAATTACTCTGAAATCATGAATGTGCATTGCACATGTGTGTGCACAGGTATCACATATGTATGGGTGAGGGTGGATGTGGGGGCCAGAGATCAAGCTTGTTTCATCTACCATGTTTACTGAGGCTGAGTTTCTAAATGATTCTGGAATTTGTGAATTTAGCTAATAAGCCTTAGAAAACCATTCATCTCACTCTTCCCAATGTTGAGATTTAACTGTGGGCCTCCACAGTTGTTTTTTTTTTTAATGGGTTCTGAGAATTGAATTCAGATCTTAGACATTCAAGGTAAGCACATTACTTACTGCCCTAGTCCTGGTCTTTCTTACAGCTTTATATCATTCAGATGTTTGTGCTTGTGTTCTCAAAGAAAACATAATCTGTACACACATGCCAATCTCTCTGTCTCTCTCTCTCTCTACCTCTCTTTCTCTGTCTCTCTCTGTCTGTCTGTCTCTCTCTCTCTCACACACACACACACACACACACACAGAGAGAGAGAGAGAGAGAGAGAGAGAGAGAGAGAGAGAGAGAGAGAGAATTCAGAGGAGCCAATGTTCTTTTGTGAAACAAGGTTCCTCATCAGCCTGCTGGTCTAGTAGCCACAGCTTCTTGTTTCATAGTTCCTGAGAGATTCACCAGTGTATGATACTCCATCAGACTATAGGTCACACACGGGCAGAGAGGAAAATAGAACTCATGTGGCTTGAGTTTCTAGGTGTTTCAGTGCCCTGTGGTGGCAAGAAACTGAAATAAAGAATTTCTAACAAATTCTAAATGTTATGTTAACTTCATTTTTACCATACATGCATCCATGGGCCATACATCTCACTCTGCATGGGTCATATATTTTACTAACTGGTTTTTTTCAGAATCCATTAACATTTAAAGATACAGTGTTGTTTTGAATTTTCTGTTTTGTGTAGTGCAATTATAATCTATTTCTCTGCATTGGATCCCAAAATCTTGATTATCATAATATTTATATTTTGAAGATAAACAATATATAAACATATTTTTCATAAAGTTACACAACACCAATATAATTTGGAAAATGAAAATATTTCATATGAAATGTATTCTTATATTGTGGTAATGGTGGCATATGCCTTTAATCCTAGTGCTCATGATTAAAGACAGACTCTTTGAGTTCATGACCAGCCCGGTCTATGAAGAAAGTTACCGGACAGCCATGGATGTTACAAGGAGGAACACCCTGTTTTGAAAAAAAAAAGGAAAAGAAAAATAGTACACTGTATCCATGGATTTAGTGATAACACTCCCTCATAATCTCCTGAGATAGACTTCTGTCTTGAAAGATATATTTATGAAATACTTCTCTGAGCAAAGTTTAGACAGTAGTCAGAATAAAAACATCCTAGTCATAAAACTTAATGATATACTGGATGTAAAACCCTATTTGTGGGTGTTCAATGAACGCTCTACCCAGCGACATTAGGAAAATTCAAAACAAACCAGCCATTCAGATTTGGAGAGTAGTTCAGGATATAGCATGCTTGCTGTTGAAACGTGGGGATATATGGCCAATGCCCAAAACCGTGTGAAAGGTTGATCATGGTAGCAGTGTTGGTGAAGTGGATACAAGTCAGTCCTAACTGGTGATGTCAAGGCCAAAGGGAGAATTCCCTCAAATGAGGTGGGCAATGTTCCTGAAGATTATAGTAAAGGTTGTCTTCTTCCACCACTTCCAATTATACAAATGTGCAAAGCAGGGAATCATTCACTTTTCCTTCACTAACTGATTAAAAATGGAAAACAGTCAACTGAAATAATTGTGATAATACTAATGAATATTGTAGGTGCCCATGATTTAGGGTGAGGGGACAGAGGCAGAGTCTGAACAAATGACTCCCAAGGCTCCAGACATTCCTTCAATGCTTGTTTTTCAAACGCAAACAAAATTCCCTAGATATTCTGCCATTTGCATGTATAAAGGATGACTAATTTAAAACAAGCAAATTTCCCATTAGAAAAACCTGAAGGACCAAATATTCCGAACTTAATGATGACTTGAAAGCAAAATATTTTTTGAAATGCCTTATAGCATTAACTGAGATAGAAATAGAATAATCAAACTTATATTCTAGGAGAAAGGAGAAAGTGGGTATGCATGAATGTGTGTGTATGTGTTTGTGTGTGTGTGTGTGTGTGAGAGAGAGGGGGGGTTGTTTCTGATTTAAGTATTTATAATATGTCACATTATATTATAATTAATGAAAGAGAGAATGCAATATATTAAATGAAGTTAATCAATTGGTATATTGTGAATATGTATATATACATATATGTATATATATATTGCTTCTATATTTAATAGACATTAATATCAAGAGAGTACATGACTTGGAGAAAAATTACTTGCCTAGCACGGAGTCCTGTATTTATTCACCAATACCACAAAAAAAAATGACAGATAAATACTTTAAAACAATAACTGTAGAATAAAGACCAAAAATCCCCAAGGAACAAAAAGCAAACTCTTTAGATTATTGGTAGAAAGGTAAATCTGTTTGTGTCATGTGTACCTTTGTCAGTGTTTATCAGTGTGCTCTTATATCTTCATTACAGACTAGAAAACACAAATATGAGAAATACCTAGAATTCAGGACACTGTCATTTGAACACATCTTAATGACTCAAGACTGTCATTGAAAGTGAAAACATTTCAGACTTGCTTGGAAAATAACAATCAGCTATCATGCAGACAGTACTCACAAAATGAAATGTTTATGAATGATTAAAAAGGAATTGACACAGCAGACAAAGAAAAGAGGAAAAAAGTAATTTGTCATTCATCAGGTAGTTCAAAAGCATTATCAGAGGCAAAGAAGAAAAGGTTGACACACAAAAGCAAAGGCAGTAGATAGTTAATATATGTTTCCACAAAACTTAGATATTCCAACAGACATCAAGTCAATCCACATAAGTATACTTATAATAGGCCCCCTATGTAAGGCTGATACAATCCAAAATCAGTGAAGATCTGTAAGATCTAAAAGTGTAGAAAATATTGCAATTTAGGAACACATACAAAAATCTAAAATTTAATTTTAAGGAGTGTATCAGTCAAATCACAAACATTTGTTAAATAAAAGTATATAAAAACAGGCAATAAAGAAAACTCTCGCAAACTTGGAAGAAAAATATGTAACTTTAAAAACATTTCTTGCTATTAGAAAATAATAAACTTTACATCCTCAAAGATTTCTTGGAGTTTCCATTGCTGTGGGTTTCTTGCTCATTCCAGAGATGCCCCCAGATTCCAGTTGTCTCTGCCAGTACTCTCCTTCCATCTTTCCACAACCTGATCACTCTGGTTCCCAACCCCATTCTGCATTTCAGTTTGCTACCCCTTCTATTGTAAATGGCCATTCTATTCACACTTCACTGTGAGATTCATGTATCCCTCTACTCTTTCTTATTTAGCTATTTTGAGACTATTTGTTGTTGCATGGTTCTTCCTCAAGGCTAATATTCACTTATGAGTGACTACACCCCATGTTTGTTTATTTTGGGTCTGGGTTACCTCACTCTGCATTACTTTTTCTAGGTACGTTCATTTACAAGCAAATTCCTTGATGTCATTATTTGTAACAACTGAGTAACATTATATTATGTAAATGGACCACATTCTCTTCTTGCTTTCTTGGGTTCAGGAGCATCAAGGTTGTTCCCAGTTTCTGGATATTACTAATAAAGCTGCTATGAACATAATTGTGGAAGTGTCCTTGTAGTATGATTGAGTGCTATTTGGGTATATGACCAGAAGTAATACAAAAAGGTCTTCAGGTAGATGAATTACAAAAATTTCTGAGAAACCGCCACACTAGTCAGTTCAAGTGCTGTTCAAGTTTCCACTCCCAATAGTGAAGTAACGTTCTCCATGCTCCATGTCCTTACCACCATGAACTATCACTTACGTTTCTAATCCTGGGTATTCTGATGAGTATATTATGAAATCTCGGTGCTGGTTTGATTTGCATTTCCCTGATTGTTAAAGATGTTAAAGATATATTTAAGTTATTCTTAGCCATTTGAGATTCTTCTGTTGATAATTCTGTTTTAGATCTGTACTGTATTTTTTTTTTGAGAACCAAAAAAAACAAAAAAACAAAAAACTTGTAAACACAGATAATCACTGAAGAAGCCAGGAAATTTAAACACATAGTTTACATCTTCAACAGAATGACCTCCTAAACTGCTCTTCCTGGAATACTAGGAATGATGTCATTTTACAACATAGTGATCCTTTGCTGTCTGTTGATGCAAAATCTAAAATATCTTCCAGGAATGAAGGTCTTTGGGGTCCAAACTCGGGTTTAGATTGGATGTCACAGCAAGCAAAAGGCATTTTGTGCTGTTCCAAACAAATCTCTTTATTCTTATGCCTCTATTTTAATTCTCCTGTCCTGATTCTAATTCTCCCTAGCTTCTCCTCTAGCTTAAAACTCTCTTCCCCATGTGGGACTTGAAGCAATGGAAAGAATTACAAGAGTTACATCTCATTGATCAAAAGCACATTTCTAAGGTGAATGGTAAGTGGATGAGCCATTTATCATGGCAATACAAGATTCCATAATTAGAAGAATAAGACCATGACCAGATAGGGGACACACTTTGCCCAGTGACAAACTTTGGAGACATAAGTCTATTGTCAGAATTGGCAAGTGAAGAATTGGCATGCTTTTCTTAGGGAGCTTTGTGTAGCAACCTTGATTGGACAACTGTGACGCTGACTTTGTGCATATCTGTAAAGTTTTAAATTTGTGATTTACAAAAAACCTTTAGTCTAGTTTGAAGTTGCTCTGAGGTAAAAGTGAGCTAATTGTATGCAGTTTATCTTTTTTGATATTTTTTTCTATATGAATTTGAATATTTTTCTTTCAGGGTATATAAAGAATTGTGATAAAATCCGAAGGGGATTGCATTAAATTTATAGGTTGCTTTTAGTAAGATGACCATTTTTAATATGTTAATCCTGACAATCCATGAGCATGGGAGATTTATTGATCTAATTTCTTCTGCCATTTCTATGTTCAAAGACCTGAAGTTCTTGCCATACCAGACTTTCACTTCCATGGTTAGAGCTACCTGAAAAAAAATCTTATATTATCCGTGGTTATTATTAAGGGTATTTTTTCCTGGTTTCTTTTTCAGTCCACTTATCATTTATATGTGGGGAGGGGATCCTGCTGATTTTTTAAAGTTAATTTTGTATCCAACCTCATTGCTGAAGGTGTTTTTCAGCTATAGAAATTTCCTGGTAGAATTTTGGGGTTTGCTTATGTATACTATCATATCATCTGCAAATAACAACACTTTGACTCTTGCCTTTTGAATTTGCATCCCCTTTTTCTCCTTCAGTTGTCTTGTTGCTCTTGGTAGAGCTTAAATACCAGATTAAATAGATACAAAGATAGTAGTCAGCTTTGTTTTGTCCATAATTTTAGTTAAATTGCTTCAAGTTTCTCCCCCATTTAATTTGGTGTTGGCTATAAGCTTGCTGTCTATTGTCTTTGGTATTTTTAGTTATGCTCTTTGTATTATTGATCTCCCGAAAACCTTAATTATGAAGGGGTGCTAGGTTTTGCCCAAGGCTTTTTCAGTATCTAATGAGATGTTCATGTGGTCTGCAGTTTACTTACACTATCAGTTTCATTGACAGATTTTCATATGTTAAACCATTTCTTAATCTCTGTGATACAGAGTATTTGATAATAGTGGATGATGTTTTTGATGTGCTCTTGAGTTTGTCTGTAAGAATTTTTATTGGGTATTTTTGCATGTATGTTCATGAGGGAAAATAGTAATTCTCTTTCTTTGTTGAGTGTTACTATAGCTTGGGTATCAGGGTAACTGTAGTCTTACAAAATGAGTTTGGCAATGTTTCTTTTGTTTCTCTTTTGTAGAATAATTTGAGGAGTATTGGTATTAGCTTTTATTGGTAGATCTGGTAGCATTCTGCCCTAAAACCATTTGGGCTGATGCCTCTTTTGGTTGGGAGATTTTTGCAGACTGATTCTATTTCTTTGGGGATAATAGGCATGTTTAAATTCCTCATTTAATTGTTATTAAATTTATATACATATTATCTATTGGGACAATTATACATTTATTTTAGATTTTCCAATTTTTTGGAGTACATATTTTTGAGTATAATCTAATGGTTCTTTGGATTTCTTCAGTGTCTGTTTTTATGTCTCCCTTTTCTTTACAGACTTTTAAAATTTGGTTATGTACTTTCTGCCATTTAGTTAGATATATAAAGCTTGTATGTCCTGCTGGTTTTCTTAAAGAACCATCAACTTGTTTCATTAATTCTTTATATTGTTCTCTTACTTCTATGTTATTGATTTCAACCCTGAGTTTTATTATTTCTGCCATCTAGTTTTTTTTAATGTGTCTACTTCTTTTTGTTCTAAAGCTTTTAGGTGTACTTTTTAATTTTTGGTATGAAAGTGCTCTAATTTTTTAGTTAGCCTATGAATTATTGTCTTAGCACTGGTTTCATAACTTTGGGTATATTGTACATTAATTTTCCTTCAATTCTAGAATGTCTTTAATTTTTTTTTCTTTTTTTTCTACCTTGACACACTGGTAATTCAGTAAATAGTAGTTCAACTTTCATGAGTTTGCAGAATTTCTGTTGCTTCTAGTATTGAAATTCAAATTTAATTGATGTGGTTTGAAAGGATACAGAGGGCTACTTTAAGTTTCCTGTATCTGTTGAGACTTGCTTTGTGAGTGAGCATTTAATCAATTTTGTAGAAGTTTCCATGAGAAGAAGGCATATTAGCTTATTTTTAGGTGAAATGTTCTGTAGCTAGTATTAGGTCTAATTAAATCAGTATTTGTTAGTTCCCTTATTTCTCTGTTTAGTTCATGTTAGAATGGCCTATCCATTGGCAAGCATGGAGTCTTGAAGTATGCCACTACTGGTGTCTTAGTATTGATGTGCAATTTAATCTTAAGTAATGTTTCATTTGCAAATGTGGCTGCCTTTGCATTTGGGGAGTATATGTTAAGAATTCAGAAGCAATACTGGTGAATTTTTGCCATCATGAGTATAAATGTCCTTCTCAATCTTTTTTGGTTAATTTTGGTTTGAAATCTATTTTTCACATGTTAGTATAGCTAGACCAGCATGGCTCTTATGTCCATTTTATTGGAAAGTCATTTTCAAACATTTTACGCTGAAGAATGTCTATCTTTATTGTTGAGGTGCATCTTTTGATTTTTTCCCCTTGTTCTTCATGTTTAGTCTCCATGTGGCATGGGTACTTTCTTTTCTGATTCAGTTTATTTGGTGTTCTGTAAGCTTCTTGTACCTTCATAGGCATGTCCTTTAGGATAAGGAAATTTTCTTTAATATTTTGTGAAATATACTTTCAGGGTTTCTGTGCTGAGATGCTTCTCTTTCTTATATTTCTATTACTCTTAGATTTGTTCTCTCTATGGTATTTCAGATTTCTTGGATGCTTTGTATTATTAACATTTTCCTTTACACATGAATTTATTGATTCTGTTATACCTTTAAAGCCTGAGATTCACTATTCAATCTCTTGTATTTATTGATGATGTCTGCATCTGTAGTTCCTGTTTGCTTGCATTTGTAGTTCCAAATCTGATGAGGTTTGGGGCAGGGTCTAGTAGAGGGGCTGACAGGAGCTGGCATAGTATAGTCAAGGAAAAGAACCCTATTAACAACATCCATGGAGAGGATCAATTTGTCTGAACGGTGGATCCCTCACTGATTTTGCCTGATATGGTCTGCACTAAGTGGCAGAAATCTGCTGGTATTGGTAACAGGGCACAGCACCAGCATGGGACAGTGTGGGCAGGGACATGGGTCCCAAGGAATAGGGCAGGTGCAGTTCCACTGGCAGGCAGATGGTTCAGCTGGAGTCAGTTGTGTCACCTGTGCTTTAGTGGCACAAGTCTGCTGAGGTTGGTCAGTTTGGTCCGTGCACAACAGCATGGTCTTGGGTCCCTGTCCCTTGCATGGCCTTTAGTAAAGTGGCTGAAGGTGTGGGATGGGGTATGGTAACTAGGGGAGTGTGTCACTTTTCTTATTTAAAATAGTTTTTGTCACAGGGTTGATGCAAGATTTTGTTGCTACAGCAGTCTTTTTGCTTCCACTCAACATCTCTTCCCTGGTAATTCTTACAAAGCTCAGTGTAGACTTCATTTTTCTAGAATCCTTTCAGTAATCCCAGTATTTCATAACTAGACAACAGCTCAAAAATTCATTATTAACAGCCCAAACAATTGCTTCCAGAATAACCCAGAAAACTTACTGCAGTAAACCCAGAGAAAGGTAATATAACTGAAGTGTGAGACAAATATGTGAAAATAGTAGCTATTAATATGGTCTAGTACCATCAATATGGTGGTAATAAATCCATTAATGAGGACTGTGAAAAGACAAATAGTAGGATGAAGTAACGACAACAATTCACAATATGAAATTAGAATTTAAAAGAGACATAGAATCACATTTAAAAAAGAATTAAAATTGGAAATAAAAAATTAATAAATTGAATAAAATTACCACAGGTAAGATTCATGAACTCTATGCAAGACAAGGAAGATAGAATCTCATTTACTGTGTACAAGGTAAAAGAAATGTCTAATTCTGTCAAAGATAATGGGAAAGCTAAAATAATCCAGACACAAAATGTTCAAGAAGTTCTGGATACTATGAAAACACAAAATCTATAACTACTAAGAATAAAGGAAAGAGAAAACCCCAAACCAAAAGGCACAAAAAATATTTTCAACCAAATAATAGAGGAAAGTTTCCCTTAACTAAAGAAGGAGGTACCTATAGCAATACAACAAGCATATAGAAATACAAATGTACTGGATGATAAAGAAATTCCACATAACACATAATAATCAAAATACTAAATGGGCAAAAGAAAGAAAGGAAGATTAGAAACAGCAAGGAAAATGACCACGGAACATATAAAAATAGACCTATTAGAGTAAACATGACTTTTTATTGGAGATGTTTAAAGACAGAGAAGATTTGACAAAAGTTCAACATACTCTAAGAAATTACAAATGTCAGTCCAGATTACTATCTCCAGCTAAGTTAGTAATAAAAATAGATGGGTTAAAAATTTTTCAAATAAAACTAAATTTAAGTAGTATATATCTACCAATCCAGTTTTACAGATGAAACCTGTAACTGGTTAGACTGAACTGAAATAGTATTTTAAAACTTAGTATCACAATGAGAAAACTCAGAGGAAAGCCTTATAAATAAAATTAATCTAATGGAAGATAGGAAGACAGGCTATGAAAAGTTGAAGATTAAACAGAGGATCTAGATAAAATAAGCAAGCAAACAAACAAAAAACAAATAAAAGCACAACCACATAAAAGAAATGTGGGATACCTAATAATACCTAATACTGAAAGCATATGCATAGAAGGAGAAGAATCTCAACACAGTAGAATAGATTAGGCTTTTAAAAAGATCATAGGAGAAAACTTGCCCAAATTAAGAGAAAATACACTCATACAGATACCAGAATCACACAGAACACCAACTAGAAAAGATAAATAAATAAAACACTCTATTGCATATCATAGTCAAAGTCATAATGTACAAAATAAAGAAAAAAGTGTGATGTCTAAAAAAGAAAAAAAATATATAAGTTCCATAAAGGAAAAACAGTCAGAATAAGTCCTGATTTCTCAATGGAAACTCCAAAAGCCACAGGATCCTGGAGTAATATACTCTACAATCTAAAAGACTATAGCTATCAACCTGGATAACTATACCAAAAAAATAACCCACCATAGTTGAAGGAGAAAAATGAAACTTTTCATGATCTAAACAGTATAAGCCATACATATCCAATAAAAATACAATAAACAGAACGCTCAAATTGAAAAGAATAAACAAAACTTATAGACTCTATCAATAAAACAAAGGAAGCCATTATTTAATTAAAAAACAAACCACAATTAAGAATAAAATACCAAATATTAACAAAATAACTACAATAAACACACATTTTAATAATAACTCTAAATATTAATGGTTTCAATTTTCCAAATGAAACACACTGGATAATTCAATAAATTAAGTAGCAAAAAAATCAGTATATATGCTGTCTATCAGAAACTCAGCTTTAAAAGTAGGCACCACCTTAAAGTGAAATGATGGAAAAAGGTATTTAAAACAAATGGAAACAAGAAGCAATCAGGCATTGCCATTCTAATATATGACCAAACAGACATCAAATTAAAATTAATTATAAGTCTAAAAGAGAGTTACCAATCAATGAATCAATGGTTGAACATGTCATAACACTAAACATATACTTACAAACTTTTGTGTATTCAGTTTCACAAAAAAAACATGTGAATGGAATTAAAGACTCAGATTAATATAAACTCAATAGAGAAACCTGAGAATTAAATTGATCTTACAAGTGGACCTCTAGTTTACCTACAGAATATTTTATCTAAATACCTAAACATGTACATTATTCAACAGCACATGAAAAATTCTCCAAAAAAAAAAATCCACATGCTAGAATAAACCTTAACAAATGCAGAAAGTTGAAATAACTTCTTGTATTGTATCTGCTCATTATTCAATAAACCATAAAATTGACAGTAAAAAAATTCTGGTAAGTGTGTTCATTCATTGAGATTAAACAACTCATTGCTTAATGATGAATGGAACAAAGAAAACATCATAAAAACATAACCCTGCTTCTGGAATTAAAGGGTTGGTTGACTCTTGGCCCAACTAACCAAATGCAAACACACACTCACACACACACACACACACACACACACACACACACACACACGAGTGGGGGGGGGTATACAAATCAATAAAATCAGAAATCAATGTAAAACATTCTAATAAACACCAAAGAAATACAGATTATTATGAGATAAAACTTAAAAAACTGTACTCCATTAAATTGGAAAATTTAAACGAAATTTCAAAAAAAAACTTGATTCATCTAAACTCCCCATGCTAAATGACAAACATAAGCAGATTAATAAAAAAGGAAGAGGTTGAACAGTAATAGATGGGAAGCCTTCCAACTAAAAACAAACCCAAGCCTTCATATACTCACAATAGAATTCTATTAGACTTCCATAGATGAACTACAACAAACACTTCTTAAACTCTTCACAAAACAGAAGATCACACCCCCATTCTTCTTCAATAATTCCTATATCACTCTAATTCTCAAATAACATCTAATATTTGACAAAGGAAAAAAAGAGAGACAAGAAAACAAATAAATAATAATAAAAAAGACAAGCCAGCATATTGTGGGAAAAGGCTATGTTGTCAACAATTGGTAAAGAGAAAACGAGAATGTAGATGCAAAAGTTCTAATTAAAATTCTAGCAACTTGAATACAAACATATCAATACGATTTTCCAATCTTCTTGTTACCCACTTACAGGAGACACAAGAATTTGTCCCCTAGCTTTCTCTCTCACAACGAGTCTCCCTTTAATTAAAAGAAGGTCCACATGTAGTTGTCACTCCCATGGTTTCTGGTCATCTCACTGAGCTGTGAATTGAGACAGCCAGTCTCCATGTCATAGAGCTGGGTAGTTCATCTGAGTCAGGAGTGGTGGGAAGATATTTTCATTATAGGTTTTGTCAATGCGGTGTGCAAATTCACACTACTCTATGGATCCCATAGTTTATTTTATGAAGAAATGGTATAGTGAAACAGACTAATGGCCCCCAAGAGAGGCCAGCTGGAGAAAATCTGAGGCTATGCATTTGATATATCAATGTGAAAAATATTCAGTATTTGGCAGTATAATCCACCCTGACAAAATGGCTCTTTTTTTTTTTTACTTTTGCTTCACTTTTAATCCCTCCATATATTTTTACCTATTTTCGATACATCACATTTTTTAAAAAAATCAGATCAAAATGTTCCTTTCTTTTACTAGTCTTCATATATACCAAAGGATAAAGAAAATTACCATCTAGATAATATTCAAGGTTTGGTTGGATATCTTTGATGATAAGTGCTTGCTTTGCTTTATGAAGGCCTTTGTTTTATTTGATTTAAAATTTTTATTTAAAAATTTTTATATCATCACTGTGTGTATATGTGTGTGGTGTGCATTTGTATGTATGTGTGTGTGTGTGTGTGTGTGTGTGTGTGTGTGCGTGTGTGTGTGATATAGTTCAGTTGGTGTATAATGTAGTATAATTGAAGTGGAAAGATATCAAAAGGCTGATGGCTACATTAAAACTGTCCCTATAAAAGACAGCATAAGAGTAATACTCAATGGAATAACAGTTGGAAGGCCTTGAGTGTTATGACTCTCATGCCCCATGTCTTTCCATGAACATGGGTGTTATCAAATAGGATTCAAGAATAATTTGCATCACTTACTCCTGGTGAATCTTGATCATGAATTTGATGGGATATAGAATCACCATGGAAATAAACCTTGGGTATGTCAATGAGAGAGTGAATTTGTTGAGATAGGAAAGCTCATTCTAAGATTTGATGAAAACATAGTGGGCCTGGGGCCTGAAATGAATACAAAGGGCAAAAAGCACCCAATCAAATGTACACAAACCAAACAGCATCTGCACACATCACTTTCTGCTTTCTGATTGTGGATACAATGTGAGCAGCTGCCTCACGCTCCTGCCACCATGACTTTCAAGCCATGTTCTCATATTGTAGAGGAAGGAATCAAAATAAACCCTTCATTCCTTAAACTGTTTTTGTCAAATATTTGGTCAAGTGGTGAGAAAACAACTAATATATAGACTTATGTACATTAAAGTCTGGAGTTTAGGGTCAATGTCCACCCACACTATTGTATGTCCTTCTCTCTCTTTTTTAAAATGGTTTTGTTCAGGGTCTAACATAACAAGCCCTTCTACTTTTGCTCTTGTTCTCTCAGATCCTATTCTTTGTCATTAAATATCTGAAGGGGTGCATTCCACAGTCCCTGAGTGTTCAGAACCCAGGAGAGAGGTCTGCAAAATGCAACACCTCCATGTGGGAAGCACCCTTTCAGTCTTAGAAGATGCTTAGATGACACTCATGAAAATGGAGAACAGCAATTGACAGGTACTGACATTGAAAAGAAAGATGGTGCCCACATTTTTTTAGAGTCTTAAAGGGTGAAAAATGATCCCTCAAGATTAATTCCAATATTGTAAGTCAGTGTACTGTCTGACCACACCTTCCCTACAAAACAAATCCCTGTGAATTTCTTGTAATGTTCTCTCTTGCTCTTTGTCCTGCTTTCTTCTTCTCCTTTCTTTCTGCATAAACTTACTAAACTTTCTGCATAAACTAATTATGACTATAAATATGAATTTAAAAGAAAATAGGGTCAAATTCATGGACAGATGGAAGGTCAAGACTAAACAAAAACAGAAAATCATAAAGCATGATTTTAAAAAAACTCAGAGTCAGATATTGGGGTTCAACCTGAAGACCAGAAAAACAAAGAAGCCAGCCACTGGCTCTTATCCCAACCTCAGCCTAAAAATGGTGATCCTGTCTCCAGCAAACCTCAGAATGAGACTGAGAGCTGTCTCCTTTCATTTTATAATCCTCTCTAGTTCTGGAATTAACGACGTGCACCACTACCGCCTGGTTTCTATGACAAAATAGTGTGGTTGTGGGGATTAAAGGTGTGTGATACTGCTGCCTGATCTCTAAGGTTCACCAGTGGGACTGTTTTACTTTTCTGATCCTCAGACAAGTTTTATTTATTAACATACAAATGAAATACCACTAAAAAGTAATTTTAAAATTTGTGCTCTTTCGTTCTTTATTAACTTTTTAACAGGTAGAGTCATGTGGGAAGACAGAATGCAATTTCAAAAACACCCCCATCAGAACATCTCTGGTTATATTTATGAGACATACTCGTGATTGTTGGTTGATATGAGAGTGCCTGCCCACTCTGTTGTTCCACTGTTTGTATAAGAAATTATACTGAGCAGACAATAGGGAACAAACCAGTAAGAAGTGTGTCTCTATGGACTCTGCTTCCAGGTTCCTGCTTCCAGATTGATTCCTTGAGTTCCTACCATGACTTCTATAATGATAAATAGACTGTGGCTGGCATGTGAAAGCAAATTTTTTTCTATATGAGATGTGTTTGGTCATACTCTTTATTGTAACAATGAAAAAAAAACTAGAACAGGAGTCATTATGATTGGGGGAGGGGGAGGGAAATGGGAGGCGGTGGCGAGGAGGAGAAAGAAATCTTTAATAAATAAATAATAATAAAAATATTCTTTTTGCAAAATGATTTTCTAGCTAGTTTGTGTAAAACCATTGAGTATGTCATAACCTGTTATTCTTGTGATAAACACAGGGAAAAAGTTGAGAAAAGGGAGTCAGTTTAGAATTGTTATTTTTGCAAGAAAAGTTACTGTATGACAAAAAAATGAGAGATTCAAAGACACCTGTTTGTAACACAAGCTAGTAGTACAGAAGGGAACAATGCCACCATTGAAAAATTTGTCAAAAAATGGAAAGGAATAGCTATGATCAATAAGGATTTAAAAGGATTGATGGATCTTGATGAGGTATTAGTACCAGTATAACTGAGTAGAATGGCTAATGTTCTGTTGTAGATGTATGAAGGATAGCTGAAATATTGTAGTTGTTTTGTTTAGATTAGAAAGATCTGTAGTTTGGTTCTGGAAATGAGGTTTGAATGTACCCAAACAGGATTTATTTTGCAGCTGTTCAACTAGGTAAAGAGCTCAGTGTAATGATTTAGTTTAGAAATATAACTGTAAAGTCACCATGTAATTATGGTTATGTGTTACTTTGTTAGGGCTGTACAACAATGTGTCTATGTGTCTCAGGATGTTAGAATTCTAAAATCTACTGTGGGAAATGACAGATTTCTCCAGAGTTTTGTCACATTGACATTAGCGCCATCTTCTCCCTGTGTCTCTCCTCATTAACTTTCTTCTGATGTAGTTCACATCGTATAACAATCTTTCTATAATGGTATTTGTGATACCAGGTTAAGAGTAACTTCACCTGTGTAACCTCATTTTTCCTAAATTACTCTTCCAGAGCTTGAAATTCTGAGTAAAGCTGCACTGAGAGGTACTGATCCCTAGAAGCTCAATGTATGCATTTTTGGTGGTTACAGTTTAGCTCAGGCAGGTGGAGATTAAATCTGCACATTTAGTGTTTCAATGCTCAGGTGAAGAAAATATAATGAGACATATGCTGGAACTTGAGGATCTCAATTTAATCCCAAGGAGGCGAATGCTAGAGAAACAAGAATCTCACAGAGGAATTAATAAGAACTATGGCAGAAGAGGGGCCAATGATCATAGTAAAAAGACAGTTGTGGTATTAGCTATATCTGCATGCTATATACTGCCTGTAAGTCATTTAGCCCTCAACATGAAGTCTGTTGTGTGATATCTGTATACTGTGAGAAAATGTGTTGCTATGATTGGTGTAATAAAAAGCTGAATGGCCGGCAACTAGGTAGGACGTATAGACAAGATTTGAGGGCAGAGAAAGAATGCTGGAAAGTTTCAAAGGCTCTTGGATATGTAGGATTAACATAGTAAAAATGAAAATCTTAAAAAAGCCATTGGTGAGTTCAGTGCAATAGATCAAAGACATCAGCATCAACATCTGGGTACACTGAACCTGAAAGAAGAGAAAGTAGGAAGTAGCCTTGAATGCATTGGCACAGTAGAAAACTTCCTGCATATAACACCAGTAGCCAGACATTGACAGCAACAATTAATAAATTGGAGCTACTGAAACTGAACTTTTCTATAAGGCAAAGGACACTGTCAATAAGACAAAAATGGCTTCCTATGGAATGGGAAAAGATCTTCACTAACCCCACTTCTCACAGAGGACTGATTAACAAATATATAAGTAACTCAAGAAACTAGACATCAAAATACCAAATAATCCAATTTAAAAATAGGTTATAGATCTAAACAGAGAATTCTCAACAGAAGAATTTCAAATGACTGAAAGACATTTAAGGAATTGCTCAACATCCTTAGTCATCAGAGAAATGAAAATGACTCGGTGATTCCATCTTACAACTGTCATAATAGTTGAGATCAAAAATACTGAGGACAGCTTATGTTGTAGAGAATATGGAATAAGGGGAACACTCTTCCATTGCTGGTGAGATTGCAAACTTATCCAGCTACTTTGAAAATCAGTATGGTAGTTTCTTAGAAAATTGGGAATCAATCTACCTTAAGACCCAGCAATATCACTCTTGAGCATATACACAAGGGATGCTTAACCATACCACAAGGACACTTGCACAACTATGTTAATAGCAGCATTATTCATAATAACTAGAACTTGGAAACAACCTAGATGCCCTTTAACTGAAGAATAGATAAATAAAATGTGGCATACACACGATGTATATACACAATGGAGTATTACTCAATGGTTAAACAAAACAAAACAAAAAAACAATGGCATCATGAAATTTTCAGGCAAATGGATGGAACTAGAAGAAAATCATCCTGAGTGAGGTAGCCCAGAACCACAAAGACAAACATGGTGGGTACTCAGTCCTAAGTGTATATTAGATAAAAAGCAAGATCTACCTGTGCTACAATCCATAGCTCCAAACAAGTTAGGTAACCTATAGAAGGACTCAAAGATGGATGCATGGATTGCCCTGGGAAGGGAAAATAGATGAAATCCCCTGGATAAATTAGAAACAGCAGAGGAAATGCAGGGTAGAAACATAAGGGAATGTGGTGCTTGAGTTAGGGGAAGGATTGGAGAGGGAAAGAAAATAAATAAAGATATGTCTTAATAGGGAGTCATTATGGGATTAGGGATAAACCTAGTGCCAGAGAAATTCCTTGGAATCCACAAGGATGACCCAGCTAAGACTCCTAGCAATAGTGGAACTGGTTCCTGAACTGGTCTTCTCCTGTAATCAAATTAGTGACTACCCTAATAGTCATCAGAGAACCTTCATCCAGGAACTTATAGAAGCAGATAAGGAGATCCACAGCCAAGCACTGGGCCAACATTTTGGAACCCAGATGAAGAAAGGGAGGAGAAATTATATAAAAAAAGGGAGAGGTCAAGATCATGATGGAAAAATAGAGAGAGATAGTTGAATCACAGGCAGCTGAGCTTGTGGGAGCTCATTGACTCTAAACTGACAACTAGGAGCCTGCGTGGGATAGACATAGGGCCTCTGCATGTAGGTGACAGTTGTGTAACATGGTATTTTTGTGGCGTGCCCATTAATGGGATCAGGACCTATCCCTGGTGCATGAGTTGAGTTTTTGGAACCTCTTCCCTATGGTGGGATGCCTTGTTCAGCATCGTTGCAATGGTGAAGGACCTTGGTCCTGCCTCAACTTGATATGGCAAGTCTTGTTGACTCCTCAGTGGATGATGGCAGAAAGAATGTGGGGGGAAGGAATGGAAAGAGAGAATGGTAGGGAAAATGTGATTGGTATGCAAAACAAATTAAAAATTAAATAAAAAGATCTCTATGAAGAAGAAAGTGTTGTTCCCAGCTAGATATGAAAGAAACAACATGGAGAGATGAGGTAGTCTACACAAAACAGGATGTAGGTGAAAATAAATGTGCTGTAAGAGGTAGTGGAACAAGCCTAAGCTAAGACCAAACTGTCATAATTAATAGCAAGTCTCTGTGTCATTGCTAGAGAGCTGGGAGTCCAGTGAAAAAAATCCATCTCCAGAAGCCTATGTATTTTTTAGAGCACATCCCCCTTGGAAAATTTATAAAAGAAATTTTATTTGTGTTCTGCACTCTTACTTTGGTTGGAATATAAAGACCCCAATAAGGAAGCCAACATTAGTAAAAGACCCCTTTATTTAAGCTACATCTCTGTACTTGTCAATACTGAGCCAGCTCTGACATTCACTTCCTTATATATGTCATATAGCATATATGTGTTGTAGATCATTAGTCTCTCAAAAGGCATGCATTATGAATCTAATATATACAACTTGTATTGTGCAATCGTTAAGATATATTTTAACTTTTATTTGAGTGTGTGTGTATGTCTGTGTGTGTTTATAGATGTGTGAGTTCTTGGAGATACCAGAAGTGGGTGTTGGATTTCTTAGAGCTGGAGGTAGAGGCAGTTGTGAGCAACCCTCTAGGAGAGCTGGGAATCAAACTCTGGTCATGCAGTTGAGTGCCAAGAACTCTAGACTGTTGAATTGACTCTCTAGTCTCTTTAAACTTTTCAATAAAGAAATACTGTATTGTAAATTCTTATGCTGAGATGGTGCTCCAATACCTTGGGCTAGGATTTTCTTGACAGGATGTGAGGAACCAAAGGCTTCTGCAGTGCTACTTACTGCTCAGGTGCTGTTAATTTTGTTTTCTATTTAAAGAAATTAACTGGATATAACTCCTTGGATGTCTGTGACTTTCTGATCTTCCCTATCTTGGATTCTACATTTCTTTTTAGATATGGTTGTTACTGTTCACCAGAAGGAGCAATATTCACCTTGAAATCTGATCTGCTGAGTTGCTGCAGCCCCATAAAGCAGACAAAATTCCATTTCAAGAACTGTCTTGTGCCTCCTGGAAGACAGCCTGCCATCCTTATAAATAAGTTGTTTTTTCCCCATTAGTTTATGTTCTGTGAGACTTTCCCACAAAAAATTATAAAATAAATATCTAGTCACCTCAGAAGAACTAATGACAGAGCAAGATGTCTAATGACATCAGCAACTAATGTCAACTAATGACATCAGCAACATGTAATTTGATAAACCAATGAGCTTATTGAGGTTACTTAAAGGAGCATAGATGATTCAGAGGTCTGCATCACTGAAAGCAATTCCAGTATGGTTTATGGTTCATGGACCCTAGAACTTTGGAGCTCTATGCATGATTTGCAGCTACCTGGGCAGGTCTAGCATCTCTTCTCCTTACTACTTATAAATCTTTGGGGAAAGGGAGGGGCTTTCATCTCAGCTAAGTTTCAGGACTTCCTGAGACTGGTGCATAGTTATTGCTGAATCTTAACAACCCTCTATTATTAGATTCCTGCTTGTTTTAAAAAGATTCATTTACTTTTATTTTTTTCTATATGAGTGCTTCATCTGTATATATGTCTGTGTACCATGTGTGTGTTTCACATTCTTGGAGGTCAAAAGAAGGCAGCAAATGCTTTGGAACTATAGGTACAGTCAGTTGTAGACTACCTTGCTGGAATTGGCATCCAGATTCAGGCTCTCCGGAAAGAAAGTGCTTTTAACCACTGAGCCATAACTTCAACCGAGTTATTTGTGAGCTTCTCCTTAGGGTGGAATGTTTCAGTTTGGAGGAAAGGGTACAGACTGGGAATATTGAGAATGAATCACCTTGGCTCTGACACCATTGTCATGAGGTCTAGGACATCTCGTGCTGGACCATTTCTCCATCTTAAAGGATTGTAATGACACGAGTGCTTAATGAATGTGTCCACAATAAAAAATATGAATTATCTTTAATCTCTACCATTCTCTCCAAATCTACTTTTTTTTGATTCACTTGATCTCAATGCTCTCTGAGCTGAAATGTTAATTGTTGCCTATGAGCAACTTTTGTTTTTCTTACCTAAAAGGTCTTTGTTTCTACCTTCACCATAATAGGTACTGATTTCCTGTAGTTGATGTGAAGATTTCTTAAATTCTAGTATATTTAGGGCATTTAAAATCAGTTGGTAGGCCAAAGCAGACATGATCTCTATCACTTCCCTTTACTCCTCATGTACTCTAGTGCTTTTAAGATTTTTAAGTTTCCTTAGCTTAAGAAAAAATGTCACTCTGCTCTTTCTTATAACCCCACTGTTATTTTCTCCCAGTAAAGAAGCAACTTTGTATAGTTAGATATTTCATGTCCAATGCGAACATTACTACTAACTAAACAACCTTTCTTACTTAATTAAAATAGCCTGAAGTCTGGACTCAGAGAAACTCTACCTTGCTAAGTTGGCCAAAAATATAATAAAATTAATGTGCTTATAGTTCATTCAAAACCTTTTCTTAGACTGCCTTTCCCAAGCAGAGCTGGGTGATGGCTTAATAGAAATGAACAAACAAAAAACCCAAATAAAAACTGATCAGCATAAATAAGCGAACAAGGAGTTTTAACAAGGTGGAAATGGAAAAGACTCTTCAGTGCCTCTACCCATATTCATACCCTCCCTTTTACATTTCCTCTGCCTTTAGTTCATCCTCACTAATTAGTTCATCCTCACTAATTATTTTTAAGTTGTATTTGGATGATGGTAAAAGACACAGTATTCATTTTTCTGGTAGAGTATGCGAACACTTGTTACCGTGCCTCTCCTTTATCTTTGAGGCCTTTGCTGTGTTTTCCTTCTCTCTCCCCCTCCCTTTCTTCTCCCTGTGTAATTTTCCATTTCGTCATATCTGCTTCTAGGAAATCCCTTTGATCTCTTTTAGCCTTTTCTTCCTTTTCTACCACCCTCCTTCCCCTGCTAATAATAGTTTTTGACAGAAGCTGCTCATTGTTCCTGGCTTCCCAGAATTGAAATAATCTATATTATTTACAATACTGTTTGGTCAATAGCATAAGTCTATTTAGTTCTTATATCCTAAAGTAACCCATCTCCATTAATTTGTACATTACCACAAGGTTGTGGCCTACTGGCAAAGTTTCGGTGTACTCTGGCAGAGCAGTCTTTCTCCTGTGGCGGCTACATGGCTTCTCTCTGACTCTTCCTACTCTCTGGATGTATCTTTTCCTGCCTGGCTATATTCTGTCAAGCCGTTGGCCAAAAGCAGTTTCTTTACTAACCAATGGTATACAGAGGGGAATCCTACATCATATAGTTAATAAGTATAATCCATATTAGTAACATTCCTCCAAGCTGAAGTTATAGACAAAGTGCTTTCTGAGCTACAGCTCATCAGCTTTATGAACAGTGTTATCTGATAAGCAGTGAGCATGTGCTATGTATAAATGTGACAGCAGACACATTAGGAGCAAAAGTTATGGGGATAAATGATACACATCTCCTTTACTGATAATTCAGTTAGAAAGATGACATACAAAACTGTTTTGATTGACAGAGTTCAATATGTGTGATGAATAATTAAGCAATGGTTTCATTTTCCCAATAATTTCCACATCTGTGCTAAACTAATCCATACCACTTCCTCAAGCCTGCTCTAATTTAGTGTAACATTAACTGACAGTATTCTAGCTGTCATTTATTAATTTATATTTTCTAGGTATAACCGTTGGCCAAAAATATCCCTTCTGTTAATAATTGGAACATCCTTCATTGTAAATATGTATGAAATAGCATGATGGAAACTTTTCTATTCTCAATGTTTTCAACCAATCATATAGCATGAACATTCAGCATTGTCTGTTTATAAGAGTTACTTGAGAGATAAAACCTCAAGTGAGTTTATATGCCAGTCATAATGTCTCATACTTATGATTCTTTCCAGCACTCATGGGGCAGAGATGTGAGAATCACTGAAGCCATAATTTCACAGCAGCAATTTAAGGATACCTTGTTCAAAAAAAAAAAAAAAAAGAGCAAGCAAACGGAACAAATTCACAAATGTGCAGGTTATATAAGATGAAACTCTAATTTTTTTCTCTGTCATTATCTTTTTTTCTTTTTCTGCCTTATCTTCACTTTATTTTGACAACTCCTATATAATAAAGTGTTAAAGAATAAAATAATAGAATTGGTTAAATTTCAACTAATATCAGTTATGTGTTGTATGTGTTGTGGGAGCTCCTTCCGCTCCTTCAGCCAATAGCCGCTGAGATACCAGACCATTGGGGTGTGGTCTCTTTCCCTTTAAAAAAGCAGCCACTTCCTTCTCCTCTCTCTCTGGCTTCCAGCTCTGCTTCCAGCGACTAGGCTCCTTTCTTGATTGTGCAGAGGGCTGTTGTCTGGGACGATGATCTGTAAGTTTTCCCCTTTAAATAAATAACCATTCTATTAACCATAATTCCAAACTGGTGTGGGATTCTTTGTGACTTACACCTTCATGTATTATATTCCCAAATTTTATCTTTACTTTGCATTCACAGTCAATAGACAGAGATGAATGCTGGTGCTTTGCATGGCTTCAACACATTCGGTTCAGTGCTCCAGCTCATGAAAGAGTCCCCTCACACACTTCTTTTGGTATAGTGTTCTCTCCTAAATTAACCCAGTATAGACAGTCACACAAAGACATATATAAAGGTTTGCCTCCCAAGTCACTAGAGGTCCAGGCAAGTTCTAAATCTATATTAACTATCACAAAGGGCAACACATCCCTTCACATCATCATCATCATGAGGAACCAATTCACTGTATTGTGAGCCTAAAAGCTTCATGACTGATTGTGTATGGTGAGGTAAAGGGGCTGGGAACTTCATTCCAGTTCATACCAAAGGCCTGATATGCAGAAAAGTCAGTAGCATAAATTCCAGTCAAAACTCAAATGCATGTAATCCACAGTGTAAGCACTAATGTGAATAGATGGAAGAAGATTGATGGCTTAGCTGAAGTAGAGGAAAAATAATTTCCCTTTCTCTGTCTTTTTGTTTTGTAGGTGTGTGTGTGTGTGTGTGTGTGTGTGTGTGTGTGTGTGTGTGTGTGTGTGTAGACTAGAGAATAGCCTTGGTGCCATTCATTTCTCTTTCCCCCCCCCCCTTTTTTTTCTGAGACTAAGCTTCTTTTTCTCCTGGCATTGTCAGATAGGTTCTCTAGACAGGGATTTCTAGGTATACTCTTGTTTCTGCCTCCTCAGTTTTAAGAACTCAAGCATCTGTCATGTTCCACGGCTTTCTGTGAATGTTATAGCTCAAACCCTCATTCATATATTTTTTTTAGTTACTTCCCCAAGCCCTTCTACTATTTTAGTTTTTTCCAGACAGAATTTCTTTATGTAGCCCTGACTGTACTGGAACTAGATCTGTAGACCAGACTGGCCTCAAACTTAGAGCTCCACCTGCCTCTGCCTTCTGAGTGCTGGAATTAAAGACATATACACCACCATCTGTCTTAAATGTTGCATATTTATTATATACAGATTGCCAATGAGTTGAATGATGCTCAGTGAGTAAGGGTTACCATTTTTACTCACTGTGTAGACTCAGCCACTGACCTCTCTCAGAAGGCACCTCACAGAGGGCGTAGCAACAATATTTTAGCAGTTCCCTTAGAATCCCTTTGTCCTCAAAGTCGATACATAATTTAAACACCACAGTTCCTCACTTGACATATACCTGGCATGTGTTACTGCAATTACTGTAACCTGACCTTAGAGCAAACTTTTATCATGTGCTGGATAATATGTACACATGGAGATACTGGATCCTGTTAAATTATAAAACATCGAGGTAAGATATAAGGAAGTGTCATATTTCTCTCTTTTTATTCAATTTAGACAAGTAAATTACTGACTGACTGTACATCGATGCTTCCTCTTGTGACCCTGATAGCTTCCAAAAAAATGTGTAGAAAAGCAGAAATGAGCAGGTCCTGGTAGCTGAAAACAAATAAACAGGTGCTTTAACGAGGCAGAAAGCCTCGCAATAAACTGCCTTACTGGACATGTTTGTGCTGATTATGAGAGAAAGGAGTGTATAAATAAAATAAAAGACAAATACATTCCAGAAAACTGAGAAGGGTGAAGAAAGAAGCAGGTGGCAGTGGTGGAATTTGATTAAAATGATGCTGACATACAGATTTGAGTCAGATGCTTCCTTCTGCTCTGCTTATAGACAGATATAAGGATAAAATACAAATTTCCTTAATTAGGCAATAGATTGACACTGACAGTTTGTCTTTCTCCGGTTACTGATAAGATCAGAGGAAACACAGACCCTGCGTTCTGGGAAAGCAGCCACTCTGTTCCCAGTCCCTAGGCAGGAGTGCTTCCCAAGCACTCTCAGCTCCCTGGGAGAACTGTAGTCAAGGGTATTGAAAAGAGAAAAGCAGTGGTTTTTTTTATGAGGGCCACTGGGCATCATCAGATTTGAAGTTTCTGTGGCTTTTATGGAAGATGAAGTTTCTGGAAGCAGCTGTACACAAATAATTTAATGAACCAAATCTATGTCCTTCAACAGGCTGATCTGAAAGCTAGCGGTACAAGCCTGGCATCAGATAAGAATCACTTCTCCCTGTCAGGACCAATTAGTCTCAGGAAGAAAATCTCCCTGTACACTGGATAATAGCATGTGCTGCCTGCCATCATTCAAATGTGAGTTGTTATGAGTGAGAACAATCAATGCAGCAATAAGGGCAGTTCCTGGGAAGCTGGAAGACCTGAGAAAAAGAGGTCATGAACCTTGCTTTCTTTTCTCTTCTGGCTACTGTGGGCTCACTAGTGCTGCAGGGTAGACACTCAGCCCAGGTATTCTCTTTACTCTCAGAATGGGGGTAACATTTCATTATTTACCATTATACTCATTATTTATATAACCCATAGATATACATAGTGATAATATATAATGGTATGCTATATATACCTCATATTCATTATAACCTACTGTTATCCCATCACTAGAGTCTTCAAACACATGAATTTTGGGCTTCATACACTACCTGTGATAATTAAGATTGAACAACAGCTCAACACTCTCGTCACACATATGCAGGCCTTGGCAGATTTATGGGAGATTATGTAGATTAGGTTTGTGTTTTGGTGTGTCTCTGAGAGATTTTCTTAAATGGAAGACCCACCCTGAATGTGGGTGATGTCATGCCACAGAATGGTGACTCTGGGCAGCATAGAGAAGACAAAGAGAGCTGAGTGCCAGTGTTTCTTTCTTTCTGTTTCTTCACCCCATGCTTCCTTGAGCTCCTCTCATCATGAATTCCTCCCCAGAATCACAGAAGTTGCTTTAGTTAGGGTATTTATTGCAGCAGTAGGAAGCAAAACTGAAGGACACGAGGCACAAAATATCAACTAAAGAAAGACTAAGTCTGTTGAAATGGCTGTGCTGGCACCTTGTGTCATGGCCAGTGCATCCTGAAAGGAGGTTAATGGCCTTCTTTGTGGTGTCATCTCATAGTTCATGAGCATTTCTGCAAAGACTGGTACAGAAAGATAAAAGTGATTTACCTCTTGAAAATACTCAGTCAGAATCCTAAAACACAGACATAAAAATGAAGTATATTTTATTTTTGAGGAGTTACATTTGAAAAGAAGAATAAATATCAGGAAATGGCACAAACTTTTGACTGTGTGTACAAAGTATCTGAGTGGATACATGTGTGTGCAGGCTATGTGTGTATAAATGTATGCACTGATGTGTGTATCCGAAGATAGAGAAGAAAAACAGTGGCACATATTTTCAGCAATTCTTGTTCTGCCTGTGTGTGGGTGTTCATATGCCTGTGGAGGCCAAAGGTAAGTTTCAGCTGTTATGCCTCAGGAACTGTCCATCTTGTTTCCTCACTGGCCTTTCAGATCACAGATGTGACAAGATTTGCTGACCAGGGAGCCCCAGGGAGCAGCCCAAGGGTTGTTTCTACTGAAGGACAAACAAACAAACAAACAGCAGCAAAAAAAAAAATCTAACCAATATTGATGGTTTTGCTATTTACTCCATTTTAAAAAATTAGTTAAATGAATAATTAGATAGCTATCCTGAGCAACTTATTTATTGTTAATATAAACCTCAATGGAGACAGAATCTAACGTCCACAAAACAACAGAATAAAGACCACTTAAAAAGTGCTCTTATCCTATTATTTTCAACTTTGCCAATGAACACTTGAACAAATTCAATTCATGTCTGACCTTTCAGTTCTCTGTCTTCATTTCTAATCATTTCAAATCTGATTTTTACCTCAGTTGACACAGTAAAAACTGTTTTTTGTAATTTTCATGTATTGTAAGCATAAAAAGAACTTATTTTAAAGAATATCCTAGGAACCTAGCTGGGGACATCCCCGTGGACACCTGGGATCCCCTCTAAAGCCAAATCTTTCAGGGTTCCCTGTGCTTTCTCAAGCAGGGAGGGGAAGGAGGAGGGGGAGTGGGGGAGGATTGGGAAGAGGGAAGGAAGTGTAAATTTTTGAATGGGAAAATAAAAATAAAAAATAAGTAAAAAAAGAAAGAAAGAAAGAAAGAAAGAAAGAAAGAAAGAAAGAAAGAAAGAAGAAAGAAAAAGAATATCCTTGGATTTTGAAAAATAAAAGTCTGAAAGATTTTTCAGGACTGATTTGTCTGTGAGCTTTTGATCTGAATGCACACAATCACCATGGACGTCGTCCTGCTGGGCTTACAAGGCACTTTGACTGCATTTTGAAGGGGTGGAACTGTTTTCCTCTTGTGGAATAAACTGGGAGGAAACAGCCAGTGCTCCCCATAGAGATACTGTTTTCCCATCTTAGCCAACAGGCCTGCGTGGCCACCACATTGTAAAATCACAAGTCATTGCATTATAGTCAATGGGCTATTTGCAAAAAGACACTTTCAAAGCAAAAGCCCTTGTTCTCACCAGATCCCTGCTAGTTTTCCGATAAACTGAGGACTTTCCGAAACCACTGAACAGAATGCCGAGCATGCACTTGTGTAAAGCTGCTCTGCTGTGAGTTTTACCGTTTGCTTTATGCTTACTTATTCCTGCTCTCCTTCATATCTGAAAATACACACAAATGAACAGACATGACCTTATCCCATTGACAAGAATGTGCTATATTAGCCATTATTTACTTTAATGATAAAACATTCTAAGGTCAGCCACTGAGAGCTCATTCAACATCGCTCCTACCATTCTATGTTCTCCAGTCTTCTTGGGTGTTCTTTATTCCTGACTTACAACGTGAGGTATACTTGTGGTGAACCAGCCTGTCTCCATCTTAGGCTTAAAAGCCATATTATATTGAAGATGAACTAGATTCATTTCTGTTTATGATTAGATCTGTTTCTCAAGGATTGGGTTATGCCTCACCTGTACATTAACTACAATGGTTCTGTACTGTCTATTTCAGGAAACAGCAGCTATGGTTTGTTTCAAAAGGTTGTTATGACTACCTGTTTTTCTTACCACCTTGTTACAATGACTTTGCAATATTATCTTTTTTTCAGGTGTTTTAATGAATAACTTGTTATGTTTATACCCTGCTCCTATAACTCTGCCTAATTTGCCTGCCAAACCCCTTATCCGTGAGCTATAGAAACCTTACATTTCTCAATTCAATACACCTTTATGGACAGCTGCTAACGTACACAAATAGAAAAGGTTGTTGTAATTAAATGTTTGCTTTATTTAATTGGCCATGGTGATTTGGGCTGGTGGTCTTTCTCCTCTAGTCTTTGGATTAACACTTGGACCTTCCTTGTCCTGATTTGAAGCTGTTTTTTTTCCTAGGAAGCCCTGGGTTGTGATTAAGATGGTCACAATAAAAGGCATCAAACTCCAGGGTACATCTGTGAGGAAATTATCAGGATGAGTTAATTGAGGTGGGCAGATCCACCTTAAATGCGAATAGCATCCTTTCCTGGATTAAGGTACCATGCTCCCTGAACATCTTACAATGAGACTAACTGCCTTAAGCTCCTCCCACTGTGCTGGAGCTTCCTTACAGTGTGAACTGGAATAAATTTTCCTTCTTCAAATTACTTTTATCAGATGCCTTGTTTCAGTAACAAAAGTAACAGATGTATCCTGACTTTGTGTTCTTGACAGGGAAAAGCCCTCGGTGTGCTTCATGCTTGTGGTGTGCTGTGCTTCTAGACTCCATGAAACTGGGAAATGGTAACAGTTGGATAAATGCATAAAAGCATCCCTGTTTCCTAACCCAGAGTCATGTACAGACCCCAGTTTGTGTTGACAGCTCAATCCCAATGCCGTCTCAAGTGACTGGATTCACCTCTCCCCTTTCCCTTACTTGTAGACTTATTCAAAATGACATCATCTCTATTGTATGTTATAATGACCCTCACATTCATTATAAATTTGCTTATACATAAAATACATAATTACCATCAATAAAAGCTAGTTTCAGAACCACGACCACTTATACCTAGGAAAAAGAAATCTTCCAAAAGGATTTATTGTTTGTCGAAGCTTAATATTCATTTTTTCTTTCATCTGAATGTAAACAAAGTAATCCTTTCAAAAGTTACTTTAATTAAATTTCCTTATTTCTAAACTAGTTATAATATTTGTTCGATGTACAACAATATTATTCTCTTTCAGTGTGTGTATATGTGTGTGTGTGTGTGTGTGTGTGTGTGTGTGCATGTCTGTATTTGTGTGTGTGCTTGTCTGTATTTATGTGTGTGTGTGTGGAGGCCAGAGATCAACCTCAGATATCCTTACTGAGGCATACTCTAATTTTATTTATTTATTTGTTTGTTTGTTCGTTCGTTCATTCATTCATTCATTCAATCATTCAGTTTTGAGATAGGGTCTCTAGCAGGGTGAGGATTCTTATTAAGGTATACTGGTTTGCTGGTGAGACCCAGGAACCCTCCCATCTCTTCCTTCCCAGACCTGGGATTGTAAATCCATGCCACCATTCCTAGACTTTCTAGTTTGTTTTCCGTTTCTCTGAGAAGCATCCTGACCAAAGACTTTGAAGAGGAAAGGATTCATTTGTCTTTTATAAATTGCAATACATCCATGAGGGAGGCCAGAACAGGAACTAAAGGCAGAAACTAAAACAGGATTGTGAAGAAACATGGTGACTTACTGCTTTGCTTCTTATGGTTTGTGCAATGTGCTTTCATGTGAATCTCAGGATCACCTACAGAAGGAACAAAACCAACTCTATTTTGTGCTAGGTCCCAAGGTAGCTGTCAGCAGAATGGAAAGTTTCCTAGACTGGAGCCCAGCTGCTGAAGGTGGCTGTCAGCAGAACAGAAAATTCCCTGGACTGGAGTCAATTATAGTCACCCATACTCGGGTACTACACTACATACCTAAGTATCTACCTACATATCTGCTCATGGGTGGAGCATCCCTTGTGGTCTGCATTCTCCCGTATCAGCCATGCATCAAGAAATTACCTCGCAGACGTGATTAAGAGCTAATATGAAAGAATCATTTTCTCAATGTTTTTTTCTTCCAGGGTGACTCTACATTGTGTCTAGTTGCAAAAATAAAAATAAAAAAATAAAAAAGTGGCTCTTTAAATATATGTTCTGTGGGCTTCAGCTCAGTTCCATATGACCTGAAGGCAAGGACTTTAGTGGGGGCCCACCCCCTACAATTTTCTTTTCTTTGAATTACATTTTTATTATGTATGTGTGTGCATAATATACTTTAAGTTGATGTGTTGTAAAAACTACTACACAAAAATCATCAGAGAAAATCTTGTCCTCACTGTTCACCTTTCTTTACCCTTCACTACAGATGTTACAGGTGATAAGACTTAGTAGTACACTGTTTTACTGAGTTCCTTGGTGATAAGTGGCTCAATACATTCACAGTCTTTCCATATTATCTTAGACAACAGCACATTTCAGTGTAAATATATGTTTCCTATCCTAATTGTCCTGTCCCAAATAACTGACTTAAAGGCTGAATATGAATTAGAAATGCCTGGTTGATAGCCCAGGATTGTCACAGGCTAACTCTTACACTTAAATTCACCCATAATTCAAGTTATGCTTTGCTGTGTGGCCTACGGTTTGTTACCCCCCTTTTCACATGTCCTGCTGGCTGGCATCTCCTCACTCTGCCCTACTTCCCATCATTCTCAGTTTGCCTTTCCTGCCTAACTCCCTGCACAGCTACCGGTCTATCAACTTTTTATTAAGCCCACAGTGTAGAAAGGGATTGTTCCACAGTATTTTAGGGTCTTCCTGGAGGCCTGTTTGATTCACAGCATATCTGGGATATCATGACATCATAGTTTAGAACTTTTTCAGCCAGACTTTCCTGCATGAGTTTTTCTGATGGTGTTATAATAAAAATAATTGTGGGCATATATTTATATTTTAAATTCATGTACATGATCATGTGCATATTTCAGGTTCTTTTCTCAGTTACTCACCACCTTCTTTTGAAACAGGTCTTTTACCGAACTCTATTTAAGAAATGATGTTCTGTGTGTTCAGTCCATTTCATTAACCAGTTATGTTTATATACAACAGAGTTCCCAGAGATAACAGAACAGCTCAGGTGGTAAAGGTGCTTCCCCACAGCCTGAAGGCGTGATTTCAACTCCGGGAACCCATGTGGTGGAAGGAGAGGAGCAATTCCCCAAAACTGCCCCCCTCTTCTTTTAACAAATTAAGCTTTAATAAAAACATTTTAAATTCAGTAGAGTTCCTGGCAAGCCATTATCATTGGCTTCTCAGTCAGCCCCCATTGTCAGCCACATTTAGAGAGTCCAGTCTGATCACATGCTCGTTCAGTCCCAGTCCAGCTGGCCTTGGTGAGCTCCCATTAGATCAGTCACACCGTCTCAGTGGGTGGACGAACCCCTCGCGGCCCCGACTTCCTTGCTCATCTTCTCCCTCCTTCTGCTCTTCATCTGGACCTTGGGAGCTCAGTCCAGTTCTGAAGTGTGGGTCGCTGTCTTTATCTCCATCCATCGCCAGATGAAGGTTCTATGGTGATATTTAAGATATTCATCAGTGTGGCCATGGGACAAGGCCAGTTCAGGCACCCTCTCCTCTACTGCCCAAGGATCTAGCTGGGGACATTCCCTTGGACACCTGGGAACCCCTCTAGAGTCAAGTCTCTTGCCAACCCTAAAATGGCTCCCTTAATTAAGATATCTTCTTCCCTGCTCCAATATCCACGCTTCCTCCATCTCAACCAGCCCACTCCTCAAGCTCTCCCCAATCCTTCCCTTCTCCTTTCTTTCTCCCCCTCTCCCCTTTCCTCCACCCAACCCCCACCTCTATGCTCCCAACCTTGGCCCAGTGATCTTGTCTTCTTCCAATTTCCAGGAGGATCTATATATGTTTTTCTTTGGGTTCACCTTATTATTTAACTTCTCTAGGATCACAAACTATAGGCTCACTATCCTTTGGTTATGGCTAGAATTCTTTATGCATTGTACAACTTCATTCCTTTTGTCTTTCCTTTCTTCCCCTCTCTATGCCCTTTCCTCTCTACTTTCTCTTTTTCTGTCTTTAAAAACTTGAAAAATGAAGTTGAATGTAGCACATAAATATGGGGTCACTTAGTGATGGCACTGCAAATCCCAAAACAAGGTAGGCCACTGAGCAGAAGATATGGATAGAGGCAAAACTCTTCCATAGACTGAGATAATTTCTGTTTCCTATATCCAACCCTAACTCAACCATAATTCTCTGGAAACTATATCCGACAGGTTTGCACTGATTAGTAGCCTCAGGATAGGGCATCTTTAGAATGAGATCAATATTGTAGAGCTTTTGCCCCCAGCAGCAACCACAAAGAAAAGAAGAAACGAAATCATCAAATGCTTCCTACTGTTTATTAGAGCGAAATATGAGGGTCAGAAGTGTGGCGTGAAGAAGAGAGTTTAACATGATGCCCTTAAGGAAGACTTCAGCAGTGACAATGGAAGACAAACATCTCCATCCTAACTAGTGTGGACAATGCCTGGACACTCAAAGAAAATGCACAGCTGGAAAATCTAGTTATTATGATGCATGCTGGACACAGATGTGTGATTTGTGTATGTGTGTGTACTAGTGCATGTATATACAGTGCGCACCTGTTGGCTAGTGTGTGTTGAGTGCTGTGTGTGTGATGTGATGTATGTGTGGTGTATGTGTATACAACTGTGTGTATAGTGTATGACTGTGGATGTTTGTGATTTGTGGCATATGCGTGTGTTTAGGTCAGAGTGGAGTCTTCTTAAATTGTTCTTCTTAATTTTTGAGATTTATTTATTTTTATTTCATGTGCATGGTGTTTTGTCTGCACATGTATTTAAAGAGCATGTTTGTGCAGGGCCCGTAGAGTTCAGAAGATGGTGTTGGATCCTCTGGAGCTAGAGTTACAAATGGTTGAGTCATCATGTGGGATTTGAAGTCCAGTCTCTGCAAGAGCAGCAAATGCTTTTAATCACTTAGATATTTCTCCAGCCTCTCTACCTTATGTTTTGACACAAGGTCTCTCATTCAGGCTGGAACTTTTTGATTACCTGAAGGTATTGACCAGTATGCCCTGGGATTACCCTCTCTCTGTCCCTCACCTTTTCTCATATCCTTGAGGCATAGGAATGTGTTGACACAACTTCCTCTGAGGCTCCAAAATCAGTTCATCATACTTTCACTTCAAGCAAGCACTTACACCAGAGCCTCACAGCCCCATTGACAGATTTTTGAGATTTTTTTTTATTGAGAAAAGAAAAAAAAAGTTTCCCTCTCCTGCCAGCCTCCCATTTCCCTCCCCTCCTCCCACCCTTCTCCCCATCCCCCACTCCTCTCCCCCTCCCTCTCCAGTCCAAAGAGCAGTCAGGGTTCCCTGCCCTGTGGAAAGTCCAAGGTCCTCCCCCCTCCGTCCATGTCTAGGAAGGTGAACATCCAAACTGGCTAGGCTCCCACAAAGCCAGAACATGAAGTAGGATCAAAACCCCGTGCCATTGTCCTTGGCTTCTCATCAGCCCTCATTGTTTGCCATGTTCAGAGTCCGGTTTTATCCCATGCTTTTTCAGTCATAGTCCAGCTGGCCTTGGTGAGCTCCCAATAGATCAGCCCCACTGTCTCAGTTGGTGGGTGCACCCCTCGTGGTCCTGACTGGAAACAACCTAGATGTCCTTCAATGGAAGAATGGATGAAGAAAGTGTGGAATATATACACAGTAGAGTACTACACTGCGGTAAAAAACAATGACTTCTCGAATTTTGCATGCAAATGGATGGAAATAGAAAACACTATCCTGAGTGAGGTAACCCAGACCCAAAAAGATGAACATGGGATGTACTCACTCATAATTGGTTTCTAGCCATAAATAAGGGTCATGGAGTCTACCACTGGTGAACCTAAAGAAGCTAAATAAGAAGGTGAACCCAAGGAAAAACATTTAGTTATCCTCTTGCCTATGGGAAGTAGACAAAATTGCCGGGGAGGAAATTCAAACACAGTATTTGAGCAGGGCAGATCTAGGGAACACATCACCCATATTGGTCACTGTTCATCACCATCTTCTTTCATCCATTGTATTCTCTACCCCTAAAAGCACATAACTTTGTTCATTTTGATTGCCCTGTAAATATCTACTCAAATAATTTAATGTATGGGGAAAAGAAAGATGGTTCAGTAGGCAAAGTGCTGGCTTTGCAAGCATGCGGACCTGAGTTTTATATCCAGAACACACATAAAAATTCTAAGTGTGATGGAGTCACTTGAGCTTCTTGTTCTGGGGACATGCAGACAGACAGATCCTGGGATTCATTGCCTGGCCAGCTTAGTGTAATTAGTGGGCTCTGTGGTGGTACAAGACACTGTCTGCAAAAGCAAGTTGAGTGATTGTAGCGTACCACGCCCGTCTGCGCTCCATGTGCTACCATACAGTTTGTGAACTGGGCAAGGGACTGGAGATTGAAATACACAAAAACTCACAGACAGAGACATAGTTCATCCTTGATGTCAGATTCTTGAAACAGGAATGCCCCCTTTATTGTGTACCAGAGCCACTGATATAGAGATCCTTAACTGATAGCCATGCCCCAGTCAAACCCACCAGAAACCACTCTCCTGCCATCAGGAACTCCTGAGGGTCTTGTGTTCAGAGCAGCTGCAAGCATTATAAGTTGTTTACCAGAAATTCAGAACCTGGGGGATTCACAGCTTCCAGTGAATGATAGCTAAAATTTTTTTTCATCCTTTGTATGCCAATCACTTACATCAAAACAGACTAAAACACAAATATAAAAGAAATGAGTTTGTGAATCTGAGAAATAGAGTGGAGGGAGAAGAAAACTGCCTTTTGGTTCTGAATAAGTTTTTGTGTTGAATGCAGTGTTGATTTTCTTCAAATGTATTTGCATAGAAGGAAGGTCTTTGGGATGCTAAATCTAAAAAGCAGAAGGAGAAAGGTGGCAGCTAGATCACTGAGACTTAATTTCTCCTGGATAGAGGATGTGGAAGTCCTCAAGGCTGGGCATGGTACACAGTCAGAGCAGTGTGGTGCATATGACCCTATAGGTAACAATTTTATTTAGTTCAGATAAAAATATTTTAAAAGCAGAACAGCTTTATTACAGATGCCTATAATGCATATGTCCAGGTAGTTTTTAAGTATAATGAAAATTACTTTAACACACCTGTGAATCTACACTCATAAAGAAGCAAGGGGGCAAAATTAGCATTGTGCAAGCCTTCTGCAGTGCTTTGAATTTCCTGAGTCCTTCTTGCCCCTATTTCCAGACAGACACTGATGCACTGGCTTTCTCTTTCTCTCTTTCTCTTTCTCTCTCTCTCTCTCTCTCTCTCTCTCTCTCTCTCTCTCTCTCTCTCTCTCTCTCTCTCTCTCTCCTTCCTTACTCATCCAAATACCATTAGTATTACATTTTCAAAAATCTTATACTGAGAAAAATAAAGAATGTTCTCTTTTGTTTCTTTATGTCAGTTCTTTCACTTTGCACTTAAAGTGACATTAATGATTTGGTAAGTGATAATAATGAGAATGATCACTCTGTGAACACAGCTTTCTGTGTATTGTCCATGCATTGTCAATTAACTAATTTTACCCACAGTCACATTGAATGATGAGAAGTAATAAAAAGTCCTGAAGACCTGATTTCTTCCTGACAAGGTCAGTCTTTCTGCTCACAGGAGCTAATTCATTTACACACAGAAGAGAATATCATAGGGTTCCCACCCACACAAGTGACAAAATATTGCCTTGGGTGAAATGGTCTCAGTACTCCCTTCCACCTATTGTAATGACAATAATAATCATTCCTCCTATATTGTCAAGTCATTAATAAATTATCAGGGGGAACATATACTAACTACAAAGTTCTGATAAAATGATGATTTTCAATGCGGTCTTTAATGATGAGAAAAAGAAATGCATTGTGGCTACTTGTGGCCATGCCAACTGCCCATATCTGGAAGTGTTCCTTCACCCATGCTCCTGTAACCAACTACCATGAAATTTATTAGGTCACCAACTAAAGCAAACAACAAGACACATGGGTCTGTGAGATAGCTCAGCAGGCATGAGTCTCTAAATCTATGTGTAATGTTGAAAAGTGAATCTGAGATAGTGAAAGGAAAGAATAAACTCCCTCAAGTTGTCCTTTGACTTCCTTAGGAATATTGTGGCATGTGCATCATGGGACCCCAAATATGTGAGCCTATTTCCCCCTTGCCTGGAGGTCAGAGAGCTTTAGCTTGTTCAAAGTTGTTGACAGGACTACACACCCTGACCTAGGCTGTGGTTTCTTGGTATTTTTGTCATTAAGATGACCCATACAGGTAGATTCACTCCACCCTATCGAGAGGTCAGAATATTCAAGCATACTTTCTGCTCCTTTTTTTTTTTTTAAATAAAAGGTTTGACCTAGGGAGTGGCTGCCTTCAGGATACTTGGTCTAGGTGGGTTCACTGCCTAAACAGCAGAGTGCTTTTTCTCAAGAATCAATGACATGATGGTTCAGAGTCTTGAAGCAAGGAGCTATTCTAGCTGTCCTTTGTATCATGGTAAAGCAGTCTTTTGTCTTCTTCCTCCTGGTATATTGTGGTTTAAAAGTGTATGAAAAATTAAACACAGGTGAATTTCGGTGTCCTCTGGAATTCCCTTCCAGTAGTATTATATGTTTCTGTTTTATTATTTTCATGGGCATCTTTGTGCTCTTTACTAACATTTCTAATCCCCATGCTCCTACCCTGGTAGGTGGTTTACTTGACGAAGCTGGTCCCTGACAGTGCATGCCTTTCCAAACAAGAACACACATGCATGCACACCCACACGCACACATGCAGACACACAGAAACAGAGAATAAGTAAACAAATGGATAAGTAAATGTCACTAGAAAATTAAAACAGAAAATACATTATCTAGAGTAGGAACTTGATTGTTTAAAAAGCTTACTTAACAATCATAGGGCCAGAGTTTGGGTCTTTTGAGTTCGAGTTGGTACCTACATAACAAGCCAGAAGTCCTGCATATCTACAGAACTCTATAGAATCCCCTGTGTAAATACAGTAATGTGGACATATATACAAACATAGAAAAATTTTTAAAAAATTATGAAAGTACAAAATCCACTAATTGAAAAAAGAAAGGAGCAAACATGAGAGTGGGAGAAATGCAAGGATATTAATGGAGATTGACTATGATATATATGCGTGTATATTTGTATCCACACATAAATATGTGTGTATGAAAATATAATTAAATGCATTTTATATAATTAATACATTCTAATTAAAACTTTATAGCTGTTTTACTTTTCTCAGAGACAACATTTTTAAAGATTGTTTCATTTTTTTTTTAAAGATTTATTTATTTATTACGTATACAACATTCTGCCTCCATGTATGCCCGCTCACCAAAGGAGGGTGCCAGATTTCATTACAGATGGTTGTGAGCCACCATGTGGTTACTGGGAATTGAACTCAGGACCTCAGGAAGAGCAGCCAGTGCTCTTAACCTCTGAGCCATCTCTCCAGCCCCTAAAGATTGTTTTAATTTAATTCATGTGCTTGTTTTCTCTGCATGCAGGTCTGTCGACTGCATTCCTGTAGAGATAGGAAAATAATGTTGGAAACACTGGAACTGTTGTAACAGATGGTTGTCAGCCAATATGTCAGTGCTGGGAACTTAACCTGGCTCTCTGAAAGATCAACAAGAACTTTTAACTCCAGAGTCATCTCTATTGTTGTAGGGACATGTTTCCTAACTGCCTTTGCTTGGCAATCAAAATCAGATGAATGAATTCATGTGAAACAAGCAAAAAAATATTAAGAGAAATAAAATAAATTGGGCCATAAGATATTCTAATAAGTAGAAAAATAAGTGGAAACCATGTTCCTATCTTAAACACATGAATAGTAACTGTACATCATATACTATATGAATCCATTTTAGGGAAAGATCTTAGAAAGCTTTATTTTTAATAAAATTAAAAATGATATATTAAATAGATTCTTAGGAATAACTAACAACGGCATTAATACAATCCCCCCTTTTAAGCAAAAGATTATTTTATAATTTTTATTTTACTTTCTTATTTCTATTAAAATGCAGGACCATATATGTAGAAATAACTCGATTCAGGAAAATAACCAGGCCAGCTTAAAGATAAATAATTATATTTTTAATTGTTATAAAGGGAAACTTATGCCACACGAATGGGAAGTTGAGTTCCTCTGTTTCTGGCAGGAATCACTCAGAGAGACAGTGTACACCTGGTACATCCTAGTTTTTTTTCTCTAGGCTCAAGGTAGCCACGTCTTAACTAGGCAAGATTGGTTAACAGAGCTTCCCCATCAACTCCCTCTTTTTGTCTAAACAAGATTGATCCAAACCTAATACAGCTATATATAATAGGAGCAAATACCAAATATAAAACTACAAACAATAGAAACAATATTAAGCAAGAAACACATGACGAAAGTTTTACTAAATATCCTATTTCAAGGAGTCTAAATCTTGCATTGAAATTAAGCTTGGCTAAATCATGAGGAAGGTAACTACAACTATCTAATCTTCAACCCCATTGAAGATGTGAGAAGGGAAACAATATTACTTGAGTAAGCAGGAAATGCAATCTAGCAACTTCCAAAATGTGCACCAAATGACAGAGACAACTGGCTACCTGGGCAATGACCCAAAGTCTCATTTGCAATGTTTAAGCAACCAACTTTGGCTAAGGCCTAAAATGACAGACAGACCATTTTCAAATCAAAAAACTTTTGAAAACTACCTTATCCTGTCTGTGACAGTCCTGTTTAATCCATTTACGGATACTATGTGGTTGAGGTATGGGCATTTCTTTGCCCAAAGGCCAGTTCTGCCAAGAAGAAAACAAGCTCCAGGTGGAGTGTCTTTGGTGTTCAATATTTTCTCAGGAAAAGATCAGTGCCACCAGGAACAATTACGTCTCACTTCAACAGAATGCTAAGTTATTTAAATGCCATTTTTTACAGTTTTTTGTAGTGGTTGAATATTATCTATCTATGCAGAATATAATCTCTATGTATCTAAAAACCTGATTAGTTTAACTATAAGCATGACAATCATAGATGACTATTGATCTACAATTCTTAACACCTATATAACTCAAAGGCTAAGACAATAAACAACTGCAATTAATTAGGACTATGACCTCCAAATGTAAACATT
>NC_022013.1:17026889-17067933 GCF_000317375.1 Microtus ochrogaster | reverse complement strand
ATTCATAAAAATGTTTTAAACAGAGGTAGAAGCATGCATACATACAGTATTCAATATTGTTTAACTTTGTATCAATATACAAGAATCTATACCAATGTAATTGTTTATTAATAATAATTCACAAACCAATTTATTATCTAATTTTCCCTTTTTTCTTTCTTTTATTTTTTTTAAAAGATCCCTGACCTTATAAAATTTGCCCCCAACCCTCAACTATATACCAATTATAATCAACCCCTAAATAATGTTCCTAACCCTGAAGACAAACTTTTCTGAGAGAGGGGACATAGTCTTTTAGAATTATTTCCAGCTGTCATGGGGAAGACATTCTTTCTCTGGGATCCTGTGAAAGTAAAATGATGGTTAAGTTTCAAGATTAATCTCTGGTAAGATTGCAAATAGTCTCTGAGAATTTTGTGGAGGTCTGGCCAGAACATTGTAAAAGATACGCACCATTTCAGCTAACCAAGTTGGAACTATCTTGTGCAGCTGGTACCCAAAACAGGTCTTGTAGTAGTGCTATCAGTATCATGATGTCATATCAACCAGGTGGAATTGTTGTTGTGTGGCCTCATCTTCTTCCTGGAAACTTCAAAGATTACCTCAGGAAAACTCATTGTTCATTGCGGAAAACTTAAGCATTATTTATATAAATATGTATTCAATGAAAGATATAATAAAGACAAAAATAGACATGAAAAAAGTAAAGATATATGTAATGGTCTGTCCTGTACCTTTAAGAGACAAGTCCTGCCCACTCCCTCCCCCATCCCCCGAGGCAAGCAGATCTTCCTTCCACTTTCAACCCACTTTCTCTCCATGGTGTGCCTATCTGTTTCTATCTCTCACCTGCCCATCTGAGCCTCCTCATGGGACTGGCTGCTTTGCCCAGATCTCTCACTTGCCATGTGTCTCCCTGCCTGAGACTGGCTGCCTTCATGACCCACCATCGTCCTGTGGCCTACTGCCCACTGCTGCCACTCGGGGACCTGCAGCATTTTACCATAACATTTGGTGCTTGTGACTTAGCCATGCTCTCTCCAGTTCCCCTCCCACCCACAGATGGGCTGGTTGAGGACGTGTGGAACCCTGAGCTTGGGAACCAGGTTTCTTTACAACAGCCCCACATTCTATCTGCCTGAATGCTGACTTCTACACACACCAGTGGCTTCCATAGTGAGATTTCCCCTTCCAATCCCCAACCACAGCCTTCATGGCTATGGTTGAGCCCTTCATTGACATTCATTTCTGGTTGCTTCCCATAGCTAAAAACATGATTGCATGACCCAGGGTTGGTCCTTCTGTGCTAGCACTGCTCATGCTGTGTGGTGCACTCAATTTGGGGCCTGGGGTCCCTAAAATTTTTCTTACTCCTTTCTTTCTCTTTTCTTTTCCTTTGGACCACTAATAAGTGGTCCTGGCCATGAGAGACCGCAAGAAGCGGCCTCTAACCTCTGGTTTCCAAATTGCTCAGACCGGAACCAGTCAGGCTTCAACACTCCACCTGTAGAGAAGAGATGTTTTTCTATAGGCTTTGCGATGTTGCTGTTTCATTAGCACCTTGCCTTTAGAGAGGAGACGTCCTCCTGTGGTGTGTTTGCGGGTTTTCACATTTTCAGCTATGGTATAAACCCTCAAACTATCAGTCACCTTCCTGCAAATGCTCTGCTGGTGTCCCACCAGCTCTGCTTTTCCTCAAACTATGCCTTCCATCACTACTTCTAGACCTGCAGAAACCAAGACTGGTCGGATCTGCTAGACAGCTTTTTTCAATTCCAGCCTTTTTTGCCTTTTTTGCCTTTTTTGCTTCCCACCATGACTTCTGGTGTGGCAGCCTTGTTATTATATTTAAAACTCCCACAGCTCAAAAAAATGTGTCTTATCCATATAACACATGATCACCACCATTTTGACTTATGTTAGGTGACCACTACCATCTTAACTGAGGTCAGATGACTTCACTGCCATCTTAACTGAGAGCCAGGTCAGGTGACCAAGTCCTGCCATCTTTACTGAGGTATTCCCTGCATGGTCCCCCAGTGCTGACTCTGTTACATGTGTGTTTTGCTCAGTGGCATGCCTTTGGTAGGATCCACCAAGAGCATCCACTTTGCCCAATTCCTGTTCACTCTGTGTGTGTGTGTGTGTGTGTGTGTGTGTGCATAAATGTAACTTAAATGCACCTATGTTTACTGGTAAATGTTATAATTGTCTGTTCATTGTATCTTACTCCAGACTACAAAGCTAAAAGTCTTCTCATATTTTAAATTGGTATGTACCTTTAAGTCTCTCAACCCTGCTTTACCCATTAAGTTGGGAGCCAGTACAGTCAAGCTCAGACCCAGCTCTCCAGGCAGATTCTATAACTTATCTATACCCAGTAAATAACCCTCAACTGCTCAGAGATATGGGGAATATTGCATTTAAATATTTAATTATTAAAAACCTTTTCATAACAAAAAGAAACAGGTTGGCTCCTAGAAGCAGTACTCTATTTCCTCCAAAGAAGACAGAAGACAAATGGACACAGAACAACATTCATCCACAATTCACTTCAATTGCCAATCATTGACCACTGGGTAAAACAGTCTTTCATCTAAACTGAAGAGCTCCAGACATGGGCAGAATCACTAGAATCAACAGCCTAGCTGCTCAGTTTAAAGTAAGCTTGTCTTCCTGCAGATTTCTTAGCCCACAGGATCTTCTGGAGCCTGGCAGGCCCTGTGCTGTATAGCAAAAGGCAAATACAGCCCTCAGAGATCATTGGAGATGATGAGGAGGGGTTCTAGGTACCAACCGAGTAAGCTCTCTGTCATATTTTAATACATAACTCAAGTAAAGTTTTATCATCCTCAAAGATCTCTGATGCAGCTTGACAGCTGAGAGGCTTGGTTGGTTTAAAAGGACAACCTCGTCAAACAAATTTCAGCAAAATACAAATACAAGTTATTAGGTGTACCTACAAGTTATAAAGGTCTGAGGACAAGTGCATGCTATTAAATTTCTCTCTCTTGCTGCCTTTCATAGTTTTAAAGATACTTTCCATTAAGCACAAAATATCTGTAACAGTCATTTAATATAAATATGTTTAAAACTTATGTTTTCACAACCCCCAAAAATTCTTCTGAGTTCCAGGGAGCCAAATTGAAGGATCTAGCTTAAACAGAACAGATACACACAGATGCACCCCTCTCAATTCCCTGACCCTATTTTTTTTTCTAAACTTAACTTTGTCTTCTGTTCTGCCAATACCTTAAATAGGTATAAGAAATGAGACATTTCTTTATTGCAAATGTCGGACAGTAGCAAAGAGACCAACTACCTCAGGATGTGACCACAACAGCTTTCTCAAGATGATGCCCACAAATAAGCAGGAAGCAGTCTTGAGAATCCACTGTCCCAATTCCTTTAACCTATTATGCCTAACATACCACCTTTTTATTATAAAAAAGAAATGGGAATGTAATGATCTGTCCTGTCCCTTTAAGAGAGAAGTCCTGTCCACTTTCTCCCCTGTCCACTGAGGGAAGCAGATCTTCCATCCACTTCTAGTCTTAGTTCCTTTTTGTCTCTCTCCTGAAGAGGTAGCTTCTGCCTCTTTCTCCCTTCTCCCTCCCCTCTGTGTGTGTGTGTGTGTGTGTGTGTGTGTGTGTGTGTGTTTCCTTTCTCTCTGCCTCTCTCTCTGCTCTTCTCCCTTTTCTTCTTCCCCCATTCCCTTTCCTTTCCATAACCCACTAAATAAATACCCACTTTATCTGCATGGTGTGCCTATCTGTCTTTGTCTTTCAACTGCCTGGGACAGGCTGCCTTCGTGGTCTCATGGCCCGTTGCCCACTGCTGCCACCTAGGAGACCTCCAGCATTTTACCATAACAATATATACACAGATAGGGGGAAAACGTTAAGGCAACAATTACCACTTTATAAACATCTAAAGATGTAGTTCAGTTGGCATAACACTGGCCTTTCATACTCAAGTCCTGAGTGAGATCTCGGCACTGCACACTTGTAACTCCCACACTCGGAAGGTAGATCAGAAGTTCTAGGTCAATCTTGGCTAATTAATAATTCCTAATTTTTAAAAAAAAAATTAAAAAGAAAGAAAAGCTTATCAGAAGCAGCTGACCCTGCCTTGTAGCAGTCTGTGCTTCATAGCATGACACTGTGAGATGCAGATGCTGAGAAAAACTTCTAAAGTACTACCCTTCCCTTCCAAGTGAGCAGCATTGTTTGAGACAGGCAGCATCCTAGTGCTTTACTTTGGTTTCTTAGGATATTTATCACAGCAATGGAAAGATAAGGGAGACACAATGTCCAAGTGGGTGAATAGTAGAACTCATCACTGCCTACCTAAGAAACCCTGGCCTTTGACAGAGCATGCCAGGAAAATGTCTACAAAAGTTATCACACAGTTCTACAATATCCTCATGCTAACCTTCCTAGACATCTTTGGAGAGGCTCCATAACTCATGAACAAAGGAGGGACATGATGAGGACTAGTGGAAGCCAACAGCACTTAAACTGAAACAGCCAATTGGAATAGTGGGAAGGTACTAAATAACCCCTGGCAGCCATCACAGCAACCCACTATATTGAATCTTCTGTTCTGTGGGGGATCCTGTGCTGTGGGTGGAGCATGCTTATCCAACTACCTGAAAAATAGCCTTGTGTGCCATTATTCACCCAAGATGAATAGTCCCTGTGCCTGAAAGTGAATTTTCTTGGTTACAACTTCTTTTCTGTAATCCAGGCAGCAACTGGATATGGCCTTATGCTAAAGGCTAACAGAAGTCAAGTGAAATATGGTTTGGAATTTAATCAATTTTAAGGGATGGTGGTGACCTTTGGGAAACAGGTTTCTGTAAATACTTAAAGTTACATTGTTTGGAAACAATGCACACCACTAGTTTTATTATTATCCTTCCTTTCTTCCTTCTTACCTTCCTTCCTTCTTTCCTTCCTTCCTCTTTTCTTTCCTTCCTTTCTTCATTCCTTTCTTTCTTTTCTTCTTTCTTTTTTCTTTCTATCCCTATTTAATTCTTCTTACCAATTTTTGCCTAAAATACGTTGCATAGTCATTTTATTAATCAAATTCAATTCTGTGTGTATGTGTGTTTATAATATAAGTGCACTTATTGCTGAGTGTGTATGTATGTGCTTATGGAGACCAGAGTCTACCTTTGCATTTGCTCCTTAGGAGCTGTCCACCTTGTTTTCTGAGACAGGACCTTGAACTTGCCTTAGTTTCTTTATTTCAGCCAAGTTTGCTTACTAGGGCATCCCAGGTATCAGCCTGTCTCTGCCTCTCCAGTGCTAGGATAACAAGTGAGTTCTTGTTTTCCCACTGCCTAAAATATCTTCTAGTCTTCCACTCACTCCAAATGCATTCAGCACACTCAATGGACCCCTTCCCACAAAGCAGCTGCATTTGGATTGCTGTGCTCTGAGCACATAGCCCAGTGCTTGTCTCTGGAAGCGCACATAGTGACAATTAGTGTCACTTCCCAAGACAAAACCGTATTTTCAAACGTTGGCAGCCTCAGACACATCAGCTGAAATTACTCATGGCACCGTTTTCACTCTGTCTTCATTCAGTCACAGTCAAGAACCCCTCCAACAAGAGTGAGCAAAAGGCTGCAAATGCTCTTTTGTTCCCAGGAGCTCCCGGAAAATGGTGTCTTAGAAACTCATTAACAGCATGTTTTCTCAGAAAAACAAAAGAATTTCATACTTCTTTCTCTCTCCATTATCCTGTGATATTGATATTTCACTTTGATAGTATTTCACTGAATAAGTTATCTCCAAAACATTATTTTATCTCACTTCTGAGCAAAACCACTGGGGAAAATTAATTGTGATTCAGGTCAAGCATGATACTGTGTGTCAGCTTCATCTATAATGACATGTCATTCTCTAAGTAGCTTCTTGTTGAGCCATGATTCATGCTTTTACTCAATATATGTAACATTAACATTTGTGTAGCTCAATAGATAGCACTTAAAAACATACCAGTCAATGATGACTCATATAAACCATATTGGTTCTGAGGCTGAGGATATAGCTCAGCTAGTAGCATACTTGTACAATTAACATGTGAGAACTTCTGTGCTAGGTACCCAGCACTGCATAAATCAAATTCTTCACACCTATAATTCCGTGGCTTAAATGGCAAAAGCAGTGAGATCAGAATTTCAAGGTCATATTTGAATACAGAGTGAATTTATAGCCAGCCTGAGCTACATGATATCTTATCCCAAGGCATCAACAACAGCACACACACACACACACACACACACACACACACACGCACACGCACACACACACACACACACACACACACACACACCTTTTGGCCTAGAAGATAATAATGGAGCTGATAAATTCCCCACTTTCCCCTGTGATGTTGTTTTATCCCAGCACGAGGGATTTGCTCCAGTTTATGCTGATGCTTTTGCAAACACATTTGTTGCACTACCTGACACATGATTGTATGACACACATACTTACATGCACTAGCAAATCTCCAATAATTCTTATCAATAACTGTTGCTGGCTTATGTGTTTGCTAGTCTAAACACATTATTATTGATTTAGGGTGTCATGCCCTATTTAACTATAAACCATTTATTTTTAACCTGTGTCATGCTTGGAACAACATACAGTTCCTGCTTACAGTTGCATCAAGTGTCTGAAAGCAGCAGCTAAGCTCTGTTACCTGCTTCTGTGTAGGTCACTGGATCAGGCACTTATTTTACTCTGCTGATCTCATCACACAGTTCATCCACTAAGTAATACATGACTGACCCAAATGAACATTTTTTTTTTTTTGGATATAGTTGTATGTACCCCAGGCTGGTTGAAACTTGATATGTACCCAAGTATAGCAATGGATTTCTAATTCTCCTGCTCTCATCTCTGGAGTGTCCAGTTTTATACAGTGCTTGTAATTGAGCCCAGGGCTTTATGCTTGTCAAGGCAATAGCTTTCTCTACCAGCTGAATTTTGCTATAGCTCCAGCCCCTCAAGCAAACTTCTTTCAGTTGAAAACTTCAATTCCTTCATCTATAAAGTTCTCAGAATGCATTATTCTTTATAGGGAGCTATAGTTGTTGGATGGTAGGTTCTCAAATGTGACCCATTGAGCACACCATGTACTTTGAGTTTATTAATAAGTAAGGCATCTACAGGGGAAACATCCTGTGCCTATGAATCTTCATGATGTAGTTCCATTGATTTTCAACTGGATTGTCACAGTGCAAGCTGAGCATGATCACAAATGTGCTCAGACTATGCACAGCTATGGCCCACCCCAACATGAACATGAGAAACCTCTCCTGCAAATCCAAATACTTCCTTGATTCATGGAAAACAACACTTTGGAAGTATCCCTGCTCTGATTGCCTACAGTGAGTGATACTTATTTCTCCCTGCTTTGTGTCTTGGTTGCCTTTATTTTTTCTTTGTACTTATCAAGATGCAGACCCTGTATTGAGCTATAAATTGCAACTCAGATGGTAACTTTCCCATACGGTTACAATTTTAAGGAAAAAAATCTATCACATATGACAGGCAGATCTGTGAAAATATGTGTGTATCATAGCCACAAGATATTACTCTGCATTGGAACAAAAAGCAGAGGATTTGGTGGTGGTCTTGTCAGTATTTTCTTTTGTTTGATTTACACCTTGAGTTCTGGTTTCTATTCAAAATTATGAAGGCTGCTACTGCTCTGGATGTCACCTTAAATGTTCAAATATAGGAAATCTTAGGTCCCACATGCTGTCAGCAGTTTTGCATGATCACTTCCCTTGGAATATTACTTTTGTTATGGTTTATTTTTAAATCCAGTTCCCCACCATGTAGATTCACCTATGAAGAGAATCTGAAATGAGGAATTACCTAGATTGGTTTGACATGTGGACATGCCTTTGGGGGATTTATCTGATTGTTGTTTGATGTATGATACCCAGCTCATAAAGGTGGTACCGTCTCACAGACCAGACCTGAAAAGTAGAGAAAACAAGAAAGAGATCAAGGGTTGATGCATTTGTTTTCTCTCTGTTGTTGACTATTAGTGTGATGTTTTAAGTTCCTGCCTTGACTTCTGTGCAATAACGAATAATAACCTGGATTTTTAATCCACAGAAAGCATTCCCTTTTATGTTAGATTTTGTCAAAGCAAGAAGCAAGAGAAATGAAGCTAGGAGGTTTCTTTTATTTCTTTTTCCCCCTTTTATACATTCATTCAGTGACTCTTTCTAGTACATGTCAACACTGCTAGTCAGTTAGTCTACCCGACCCTGTGTACTCATACAGAAAAGGTTATGTTCCTTGCTGTGTGGTGCAGAGAAGAGTACGGGGTGGGGGCATTTATCAACTGAGGCATTATGGGAATCAATTTGGAATGCTTTCAAGAGCATGGTAGACCAAGTCAGAAACAGAAAGGAGGCTCACCTAGCAAATGTGGGTGACAGGGTTAGGAGAAGAGGGGAAATGAAAGGTTGATGGATAAAGGACAGAGTGACTTGCTGTAGACTCAGATCTGAGAGATTTATTTTAGCAAACACTCCATGAAAGTTATCCATGCAAGTACCTTCCAAGAAAGTGCTTGTTTCAGACTCATTTTAGTTTTCACTGGTTAGAATATATGTAAGAGGAAAAAGAATGCGGTATCTACTCAGCAATGGAGATTTTGGAAACAGCCAATGTTATTGTGAGCTGTTTGCTGGGTAAGTAGCTGCTTATTGGAAAACACTCATGGCCTTTCTCTCATGGAAGGATTCTGTAATGACCAGGAAGTCATGCTAAAAGACAGGCATGAGGAATGAGGTGAGAGAATACTGAAAGCCCAGCACAAGAAGAGTTGTGGAACACAGGATGCAAAGTATATAAAGAAAGGGTGATTATCTTTTACCCTGGGGTTCTTAAGGCGAGTCACATGGGCCTGCTGCTTGGTGCACATCAGGCTATGGAAGAGGACATGGCAGGGAAGTGGGAGCAGCATGTAATTAAGTACACCATCACGATTATCTCCTGAATTTCATCTTCTTCTCTGTAATCTGATCTTTTGTGAACCCACAGCACCAGCACCCATTCTAGACTTTTCTCTCATCTGATTCCAGTTGAGCTGCCTGAAGTCACAGCATTCTATCCATGTCAGAATGACGAAGGTTACAGTCCTAGATCACATATATTCTTCAGGAAGTGTCCCAGTGATGGATAGAAGCTCTGGAACCAAGATTCTGGTTTAGAAGTTAAGCTTATCTGCCAACCTTTGTGTTTACTTTGTAATGGGCACTCTTGAAATGAGCGGCAAGGTAGGACGGAAAAGGGCTATAAGCACAGGAAGCAAAGCAGGAATTTGAAGGGGTAGGAGAACAAACAGACTGGAGGATCACATGGCAGCTTGAACTGTGGCTCTTTGTGTAAAGTACACACATGCTCACCCCACATACAGTACCAATGCTAGGCTAATGTCCAATCAATTTCAATGTCCATCTAACTTCATCAAGGTCCGATTTGGGAAACCCATCAGTGTATTGTTTTTCTTCATAGCATTTATAGCCTATAGCATACAAAATATAGCATATCTATAGCATATGGCACAGATGAATGATGTTAATGCATCCAAAAGCCTGCTGAGGCATGGATGATTACTACAATAGCAGGACCCTTAGCAGGTCAGAAGCTTTTCTGCTGTTCCTACGAACAGTACATGTTTCTGCCTCTTGAGGTACCACCTGGTGAACCCCGTTAAGTCTCAGGAGCTTTTGAAGACTTATCAACTCTGCTTACTTAAGATTGAATGAGCCTCCCCACCAATGATTCGATTAGGAGAAAATTGCTACACAGAAAAGAGTAAAGAATGTAATTCTGCTGGATCCTAATGAGAGTGTGTTTTTGAGTAGAAGAGGCAAAGAGGCCAGCAGGGTGCTGCTCAGGGTAGGAGAGGGAAGGAGAAACCAAATCTCCACTTCGCAGCTGAGCCGTTGGCCCTACGTCTCCTGTGTCAGGGAAGGAGGATGCCTGTTACAGAAGGATAATGCCTTCTGCTTTGTTTCCAGAATCCATTGCCCCATCTCTGCTCTTCTGTTTGGATAATACTAAGCTGGGTCCAGGTATCAGCAATGGCTCAGGACAATACAGTTGTATGAAGTCATGTTATCTGAGTCCTTGCTCTAGTTTCTATAATTACTATGGGTATAAAGCAGGTTTTCTAATGCATAAATCTTACAATCAAATTTAAAAAAAAATATTTGTCCTTCATGGATATTAAATAAGCTGAAAGAGATGGCAAGCTTTTAAAAAAATCAGATCATAAACTCTAATGTGGTTAAATTTCTAAGAGTAATAGATCAAGCTGTTTAAAAACATTTGTTTTATAGCCCTACCTTATTTTCTCTTATCTTCCCCCAATTTCTATGCAAAATATGACAGGATGAATCATCAAACTCTCAAAAGCATCATTGAGTAAGTCATAAAAGATGAAGTTTATCAGATTTAGTACTGAGTAATATATATTGATATAGATATATCTTTTGGGTTCCACAACAATATGTCTTGGATCCATCAGGACTGCCAGTTCACATTCCAGCGAGGCCCTTTCATTGATGGTAAATTGCTGATTTTACATAACCTCTGAGAGCCATTAAATTTGACTGAAAAACATATGATCCTCCTGTTTTTTAATCAGAGAGAGAGCGAGAGCGAGAGCGAGAGCGAGAGCGAGAGCGAGAGCGAGAGCGAGAGAGAGAGAGAGAGAGACCTTTACCAAAAGTTTACTGATTTAGCTAGCTGTGCTTGGGGAGTGAGTGACTGAGCCTTTCTCCAAAATGCTACTGTGAAGAATCAGCAAGGTCTCCATATCATTCTCAGTGTGAAAGGGAGAAAGGAGAGTCAAAAGCAATGGTAAAAGAGTCAGCCTTCATCCAGGCACTAGCTTTCCACTCTTTGTTTGCTTTAGTAATTGCTTGAAGCTGAAGAAGGTAAAAGAAGACAGTGTAATGTAGGTATTGTAGATAGCAGGCTAAGTTTTCAAAAGATCTACACTTCATACCTATGATAGCAAGGAGTCTGTAGACGCATGCTTGGCCCAGTGGAGGCCAGACCTTTAACAGCCATAAAACAAACATTTGTTCAGTGATATTTGCCGAGTTCTCCCCTCTCCTCTGTTTGCTTTGAGGGAAGATAAAATAAAAGTAAACTATTGAAATTAATCATACTTATTTTATATTTGGACAAAGGACTGTGTATCATGTTAGAACTTTGCATATGTGTTTTATGTCTCTGAACTTATAATGTTGTAAATGTACACAATTTTAGTAAACATATCTGATGGTTTCATATCAGGAGCTCTGCTCAGAGCTGTCGATCACCCATTCAAGATGCAGCAAATAGAACCTACCCTGAGGCATATTGAGATGACCAGGAATGGACTTATTCACACTCGCCATTCCATTATGATAGTGGTACATGGTGTAGTGTGTCTGCCCATCCAGCTGTGATGCTTGGACAGTGAGATCATATTCTCCTTCCTTGACCTCCTCCATGTAATTTAGATCAGTAGATTTAAGGCTGGGCTCATAACTGAAACTTTCAAGGACATTTTAGGCAGAGTTTTGTAATTGGGACAATTCTCAAGTATGTAGACATGATCAAATAGCCTGGGGAAACTTCATATAAATTCAAATGTTTGGTGAAGACCTCTAACAAAGCCAATTGTGTTGCTTTGGTATAATTTTTCTAGAAGATTGTCAGATTGTTCCTAGTAAGAGTAAACAGTACCAAATGTAGATTCCAGGAATGCACTGGTATGGACAGATGTCTCTGTGATTAAGAACCCTCAGTGCTCTATCAATGGGTCAGAGTTTCAAGCCTATGTTCTACATTAGGCATCCTACACATCTGTAACCCCTATCCCAAAGAATTTAGGCTCTCTTCTGACCACACACCCCAAAATTTAATTTTAGAATAGTCCAGGAAATCTGAAGTTAAGAAACTCTTGGAGAGGACTTCTGCCCAAGGATGAAATCTCTCTGGTTAGATGTCCATTTGGGACCTGTCACCTTCAATTCTACCACAGAAGAAATTATTATCAACTATGAAATACGAAATAGTCACTTCATATTCTGCTTTTGAATTTTCACATGCCAGGTACTCTAATTTATATTCAAGATAATTTTCTTTAGTTTACCCAACAGTAATAGTCTCTGGATAGAAATAAATAACTCTATATTGTAAACATACATACTAAGCTATGGTTGTATAAATTGTTTGGGAAACTGTTTCCTTCCAATCTTTTGGTTTGTTTACACATAACTCTGAAGAGGGACTGTCTACCCCAGGACCCCACTATTCTCTGCTAGGTACCATGATTTTTTTCTTAGCCTTGTATGTTGTTGTTAGAAGGGCTGAAGCAGGAGTATCTAGTTAGGCAGATGGCTCAATGAGGAGAACCTGAGTCTAAACCCCAGAATTAATGTGAAAATTTGGGCAAAGTTTCACATGCTCATAACCCCAGACCTCCCATCCCAGATATGGACACAGACATATACTTGTGGCTTCACTGGCTAGCCAGCCTGGCCAGGGAGTATAGATGGAGCTGCGGGCCGCTTCCTGCCACCAAGCTCCAGGCCGCCTGGCTAGCTTATGCCCTGAAATAACAACACACAAATTGTATTCATTTAAACACTGCCTGGCCCATTAGCTTTAACCTCTTACTGGCTAATTCTCACATCTATGTTAACCCATTTCTCTTAATGTGTGTAGCACCACAAGGTGGTGACTTACCAGGAAGATTCTAGCCTAAGTCCATCTTGGGTTGGAGCTTCATCACTTCTGACCCACTTCCCTTCTTCCCAGCATTCTGTTCTGTCTACTCCACCCACCTATGGGCTGGCCTATCAAATGGGCCAAGGCAGTTTCTTTATTAACCAGTGAAATTAACTCCTCCATCAAGGGAGACTATACCACAGAAAACAAGGTTCACAGTACCTTGGAAAGTAACTTTGTCCACCACATGTACATACTTCATGAATATGCATGTGTCTGTGTGTTTGTGTGTATGTGTGTGTATGTATACTTGTGGCACAAGTGAGGAGACATACAGGAAGCCTGTATGCAGAGACTGAGCTCCCCACATCAGCTGAAATGCCATCATAGCACTCTTCACAGCCAACTGCTCCTTTTCAGGCCTCCGCAGTTTAGAGTCCTCAGTAATATGACCTCCCTCTGGCTGTCATCATTGTTTTCTCCAGATTCTTGTGCTCCTGTGATGATGTCACGTCACTAGACCCAGTGGTTATCAATGGTGCTCAGTGCTTTTGGTCTATCACTAGGATAAAAATTGGGTGAACCTCCAGATCCACATCCAGGGCTTTACACTGGCCCAGCCAACATCTACTCCATTTATCACCTGCTGGAGTGTGTGGAGGGATTTGTCCAGCGGAATGATAGCCACAGGATCTGCATGACTCAGGGCAACAGCAGAATATCCAAGAGGAGTTTCAGTGAGGGTCCAGTGTCTCTGGTGTGCCAGATGCCTTGAACCAGACCAATGACTCATTGTGATGAACATTTTGTGGTAGAGCTGATTGGACAAAAGGGTATACTGCATGACACATTGCAGCTCCCAATACCACTAGGATGAAAAAAGAGGTATTTTCTTGTTTATTTTGTTTGTAATTATTTTTTTTGGAGGGAGCATGCTGAAGGGGTGAAGGGTGGAAATTGAGGGACTAAAAGGTGAGTGAGATTGGGGTGCATGATGTAAAATTCCCAAAGAGTCAATAAGAATATGTTTTAATAAAGGAAAAAAAAAGAAATAGGTGAGTCAGATACTGTGAAATTGCATAGTGAAAGCCACAACCAAATGATCCTCTTGTCTGTCAAAGTAACTATGATCTCCTGCAAGCGGAGATCCAGGAGCATCATGTTAACAGTGTTGTGAATATGTCATGTTGCTCCATGCACTCCTGTCTAAAGCAGAAAACTGCACATAGGAAGGTATCCTTAGCAAGTAAGATGAAGTACTCATTTGATCTTAGACCAAGTCTAGTCTGTAGTAGAGCTACTTGGTCCAGATATATCCCAGTGATTTTGGCATGCTTAGAATATGTTTAACTGTAGCCCTATTCGCTAGCCAATGAAGTCTAGCAATCCACACTTGTCTACCAGCCAACACTGGGGTTACAAATCTACATTGTCACACCCTATTTATTGTGTTGCTGCTGGGATCTGAACTCCAATCACTGTCCTTGCATTTTACCAGCTCCTTTCCTACTGAGACATTTCTCAGGCTTGTTAACGTCCTTGATAATAGTTTTATGCAACTACCAATTGCTGACTGGAGCTTATTATTGATTTCATTTAGTTGTTGTTTCTTCTACACAAAAAGTAATTATTTTTAACAGCAATTTTCCTCATTTCTAAGTTAGCAAGGGTTTGAAGCCAGTTTAGAGAAGTGATTGCATTCAGCAAAAGTGACTGTTTTGACAGTTTTAAGTGACTCATTTCTTAAGGGTAGATAATTCTGTATATTTTCTTATGTGACTGTTCTCTTTTTCCCAAATTTGTAATTTGATTATAATAACATTTACTATTAATTCAAAATTATGGATTGATTGTAAAAGATAGCAGCATTTAATGAGCTCAAATAATCATCAGACTGTACTATTAATTAAATGTTGCTAAACTCTTTACTTATTTGCATATGCTGGCTTCTCCATGCCAAAAGATGGCAATCTGCCATTTAGTAAGCAGCAGTAAATAAAGAAGAGTGATGCTAAGCAATGATTTTACAGAAATTCTCAATATTGTACTGTCACTTGTATGTGACTCTGGCAACTTAGTGTGAATAATGAATATGGAGAAACAGGATGTGTTGTTCCATGTTTTAATTAAACACAAAATGAAAACGCAGAGAGAAGAGAGATTGGATGGTTCTGATTATCCAAAGATTGACTGTTTGCACAGTGAGGTTTGAGAAACCACATGCAGTCTGTTGCTTTTATTTTTCCTGAGAAGATGAAAACAAATATCTCACTGCAAATTCTGAACCAATAGGCCAAAATGCAATGCCACCTGTGTTCAACTTGGTGAAATCAGTGAGTTAATTAAATATACTTACAGAGCATTGTTGAAGGTTTACTTATAGGAGTGTTGTGGAGCCTGAACCTCTGTATCACATTAAGGTTCCAGGATATAAATGGATTGACCTCTTGGTAGCTGCATCATGGAACCCTTTTTTCTGTACTCTAGCACCCCCTAAAATCACTTTCAGGTGGTGAATGGCAGGAAAATGCAGTTACTGGATGTCCAGGATAAAGATCTTCTAATCTTCCTACTATCTGCCTATGAGAAAGTTCCAATAGCTCCATTCCCATCACCATAGCTATCATTGTAATGAGTTGCTATATATACAGGATCAAGATATCCTCTCCTTCAAGATGGCAGGCAATATGGTGATATGTCCAGAGATGGCCTTACAGGACACTCAACCTTGTTGACCTGACAAACGTCAGTGTGGAGCAGCATTCAAACTGTTCAGTAAATTGCAAGTTACGGAACTCTCCGAAACAGTTTCTAAACATAAAAATAAAGAGAATAGACACATCTATATCATTTCCAAGGCACCTATTGGTGTGTATACAATGGGTAAATCATTGTGGGTTATTCCTCATTTTATTAGTTGGGTTCTCTTAGAATGGCTCTTTATATGGAGTCTCTTCTACAAGTGTCTGAACATCCACAAATTACACATTATCTCTTTAGAGGTATAAAGCCAGTTTATTCCTTCAGACTCCCACATGAAGTATACATATCAATACACTGCTGCTGACTGTAATAAAATACATTCTATGTAGTAATTCGACTATAAATAATTTTATCACTCTTTCTCTGTCTCACTCTATTCCTGCCACCTAGACAGAGAGCTAAAATGTCAGTGTGAGCTGTGGTTTCACTTTCTCTACCATATACCTGTCTTTTCCATTCTTCTTTTCATACAGACCAGCCAAAACTAGATCATATGTGTGGAACTGCCTAAAAGAAAATATGCATGGGTTTTGTTTAGAGAATTTTTCTGAATGTTCTTCTCATGATCTCTCTCTCCCTCTCCCCCTTTCAATTAAGCATATTTTCTTTCATTTAGCATGGTGTAGGTATAACTGGATACACTATGGGTTAGTGAGCTCTCTATCTATCACTTCACGTAAAAAAGTGAAGAAAACCAAAGTTCGGTTTTGGCTCTGGTTTTGTAAGCTGTAGCTTATGGTCACTTGGCCTTATTATTTTAGGCCATGGTGGGAAGATGAGTAAATGGAAAGTTTACTTCTCTCATTGAAATGAGAAAATTGGTGTAGGAGGTCCTTCTGCATTTGGGTGGACTTCATTGGTTGAATAAGAAGCTGACTTGGCCTTTTGATAGGGCAGTTCTTAGGTAGGTGTAGACAAAACAGAATGCTGGGAAGAAGGGAAGTGTGGCAGATGCCATGATTCTCCTGTCTGAGATGGACATAGGTTAGACTCTTGCCAGTAAGCCACAATCACGTGTTGATACACAGATTTAATAGAAATTGGTTAATCAAGATGTGAGAGTTAGCAAATAAGAGGCTAGAAATAATGGGCCAGGCAGTGTTTAAATGAATACAGTTTCTGTAAAATTATTTTGGGGGTTAAGCTAGCCAGGCAGTGGGACCTGGTCTGCCGCTCCTCATTACTAAAGAAAATAGTCTTTAATTAATGGGCATTTGGGTGATGTTCCAGAGGATACATCTGCAGAAGAAAATGTTTTGGATTATCATTTATCTTCTGTTCTCCCTAGGTCCAGGCTCCATGACATAAGTGGAAGCCAATACAAAGGGATAGTTTGCAGAAAGGAGATCAGTTCAAAGAATTTATAGCAAATCAGCAAAGTGTGAAGCACTGAGAGGTAAAGGATGAGACGGAAACGTTAGTAGTGGGTTTTTAAAAGTGTGTGACGCAATTATCTCAGGAATAAGCTTGATTGGTAGAAAGGACTTTGAGATCATGATAAGGCTGTAATGTGAGAGAGCATTAGAGAGCAACAAAGCAATGTACTATAAACAGCTTTACGGAGCCTCAAGTGGAAGGAGAATCATACTTTTAAAGCCTAGCACTGGAGAGGAGTCTCAGTACAACAGATCCTTTACATAAGAGAAAAAGAGAAAATTGTCGTGGATAAGTCAACGGTGAAGCCAGAGTTGACTTCAGAGAAATTCCCTGAACCAAGGACAGTGTCTGACTTCTACAAGGCTTTGTTGTTGTTGTCTTTTCTTTGTATTTTTGCACCAAATTGGCAGGAGCCATGCGACTTCTTCAGGGGACAAAGCCTGAGAAAAGCATGAATGCTCTCCTTCTGCCAGGACCCTGGAGATTCTAATCCATGTGGTGAAACTTATGACAGTTCACTGCATAATTCTGGGCAGGACTCCAGAAGCTATGTGAGAACCTCGTTTTTGCTATGCTTTCCAGAATGATGGCCTGAATGTGTCACAGTAAGTCATGAAGTTTAATATCACATATTTTCAAAATTGTTCTGGAAGAATGATTTTAACCACAAGAGTTTTCAAGAAATATTAAATAGATGATATCCAGAGCTAATAGGAAATTTCAAGGAACAGGGAATAAAGCAAAACCATAAAAAGCTACAGTTCCCTTATTTCTAATATTTTTATCAATATCTCAAGAAGTTATAGAAAATGGACATAAGGACAAGGGACAAGCAATGCATACTTTTCAGTTTTGAGGTTATGATGCCCATAGGACAAATGTAAAAAACCTGATATATTCCTGGAGAGATAGAGTAACACAGAAATTAGAATGGACTGGTGAATTGATCATAAGAACTCAGACACTACCAAATAGTTAAGGTATAAATATTAGCCAGTAGAGACAAAACTGTCTTTCACCATGCATGGTGTTGGAACCACATGTGTTTTTTAACTGGACACATTCCTCTACCTGAAGGAACACCTAGTTAAAAAAGTTTGTTTGTAGCTTGGAACACTTTTTGCTTCTAACAGTAGAGATATAGTTACAAAAGGTAATGGCTACTGGTGGGAGACAGAAGGGGGAGGAGGCAAGGAACAAACTGTTAATTATTGTAAAAATCTTAGAAACTTAGGAAGTAAACCTGGTTGTAAAGCTGTACATGCAAACCACTGAGACTGCTTGAAACATGGCTCAGGGTGTCTGGGGCCTCTTGTCTGAAAAACAGGTGGTCATAATTTCTTCTTGACACTGACTCCACACATCTGTCCTAGTTCCACCAACTGATTTGGTGCCTCCAGCAACACATGATTTAGTCTGGAATAGCCTATGTGACAAAGAACACTGAGGAACCAGGCCCTGTGTAGGACTGTCAACTAAGAACTCCAAAAAGTACAGCACTGACCATCTTCTTAACTTTGTCCTAGCAGAAGAACTATAGGGACACATGACTTCATTTCTTTTTACTGTGTAATCTTGTGTCTTAAAAATGACCAAAGTCAAAAATCATCAGAACAGAACACAAAATGAAAAGAAAATTTCATATCATTGTCTAGTAATACCCTGGAGCTCTTTCAGTCTCAGTATCAGATATAGGAACACACACACACATACACATGTATGTATGTATATATGTATGTATCATTTGATCTACAAGTGTTTGGAGAGGCAAAGGAGGCTTTTTGGGTGTATGTCTTTATGTGGATCTAAATATAAAATCTTTCATGTGATTCTATAGTTTAAAATATCATTAGATTTTTTTTCATCCTTGGTATATAACCTTTATTAAAGTTTCTCTTTGACTAATGCATATGTATAATGTATTCTGAAAAGTCTCATTCCACACCATTTTTTTTAATTGAGAAAAGGAAAAAAAAAAGTTTCAGCCTCCTCCCAGCCTCCCATTTCCCTCCCCCTCCTCCCACCCCTCTCCCCTCTCCCCACTCCTCTCCCCCTCCCTCTCCAGTCCAAAGAGTAGTCAGGGTTCCCTGCCCTGTGGAAAGTCCAAGGTCCTCCCCGCTCCGTCCATATCTAGGAAGGTGAACATCCAAACTGGCTAGGCTCCCACAAAGCCAGAACACGAAGTAGGATCAAAACCCCGTCGTGCCATTGTCCTTGGCTTCTCATCAGCCCTCATTGTTCGCCATGTTCAGAGAGGCCGGCTTTATCCCATGCTTTTTCAGTCATAGTCCAACTGACATTGGTGAGCTCCCAATAGATCAGCCCCACTGTCTCAGTTGGTGGGTGCACCCCTCGTGGTCCTGACTTCCTTACTCATCTTCTCCCTCCTTCCACTCCTCATTGGGACCTTGGGAGCTCAGTTCAGTGCTCCAGTGTGGGACTCTGTCTCTCTCCATCCATCACCAGATGAAAGTTCTATGGTGATATGCAAGATATTCGTCAGTATTGCGATAGGATAGGGTCATTTCAGGTTCCCTATCCTCAGCTGCCCAAGGAACTAACTGGGGACATTGCCTTGGGCTCCTGGGAGCCACTCTAGGTACAAGTCTCTTGCCAACCCTAAGGTGGCTCCCTTAACTAAGAATTGTGCTTCCGTGCTCCCCTATCCATCCTTCCTATATCCCAATCATCCTGTTTCCCCAAGTTCCCCCCATCCTCCCCTTTTCACTTTTCTCTCCCCATCTCCCCTTACCCCCATCCCACCCCACCCCCAAGATCCCAATTTTCTCCCTGGAAATTTTGTCTACTTCCCATAGCCAAGAGGATAACTATATGTTTTTCCTTGGGTTCACCTTCTTATTTAGCTTCTTTAGCTTCACCAAATGTAGACTCCATGACCCTTATTTATGGCTAGAAACCAATTATGAGTGAGTACATCCCATGTAGATTTTTTTTGTTTGAGGCTTATTTCTAGCTTTCAGGAAGAGGAAGAATTGAAATTTCTCAACATTTTCGAATAGACTTTGTACTGTTACTTTTTCCTGCTCTACAGACAGCAGAAAGGACCAATGTGATGGATCCATAATCACTGGACTATCTAACTAAGTTGCCCTTATTGTTGCAAAGCTACAGCTGACTAACCATGTGCATACCTAAACACACACACACACACACACACACACTGTTGGTTGCTGTGGTATTGCTCTGTGGTTTAAGCCAATGCAGCTCAAGTTTGAGAGCAAGAGTTTAGAATGCTCATATACTTAAGGTAGCATGCTGGCTCACCTGTAATTCCTGTGTGAGAAGGCAGGGTCAATTAATCCTCAGAACAAACCAACTAGTGAATTTACACATATGGTTGAGTTCTAGGTCTGACTAAGACCTTTACTCACTGATAAGGTGGAAAAGCTATTCAGGATTATTCCTGATGCAAATCTTAGTAAAAACATGCCCAGACAAGGAAAAGTGGAAAACTTCACATTATTGCCCCTATAAATATACTTCAAATATTCAGAAAAATAAATTTTCTTGATGGCAACTAAATAATGTTTCAATGCTAATTTATATGATAGACTTAATTGTTTGAATTTATTTCCTAACTGATTTGCCCTGCAAGAAAGTGATGTTAATGTTTATTTTATATTATTCCTGTAAATTTGTTATTGATATATATTAACATAAAGATTTAAACATATAGTACAGAAATTAAGGGGCATATTCCTGATCTGAATACAACATTACAAAAATTCTCTAAAATATTTTATATATACTAAAAAAAGAAACAAATAAAAGATAGAAATACATGATAAAATCATATTTCATTTTTTAAAAAGCCATCTGCAATCAATACTGTTGATAGGCAAGGCTGGGGTGAGAACATCTCTCCCCAAGTCCATGATACTATGTGAGAGATAAGCAGTGGAGTTAGGTCTCCCAAGCTCACTTTAGGGTGTTGGTACAACTGTGCTCTCAACAGTAGGATCATCTCTCCTGTGCTGCCCACACAAAGCACAGGACAAGCTATGTTTTGCTGCTGGTCTAGGGGTCAGGTCCCTCATCATCTCAGCTTGTTCCCTTCTGATCTAGAATGCTGTTGTAAGGAGAGGGGGGTCCTATGTTTGTCCCAGCTTCCTGGATAGCATACACCCGAAATAACCACACAGAAATTATATTCACTAAAACACTGCTGGTCCATTAGCTCTAACTTCTTATTAGCTATCTCTTACATATTAGTTTAAGCCATTTCCATTAATCTGTGTATCACCATGAAGTTTTGGCCTACCAGCAAAGGTCCAGTATGTCTATCTCCAGCAGAGGGTCCATGGCATCTTCCACTCTGCCCTTCTTCCCAGCATTCAGTTCTGTCTACTCTGCCTACCTAAGTTCTGCCATATCAGGCACAGAGCAGGTTTTTTTATTCATTACCCAAAGAAAGCAACACATGAACATAAGAACCTCCTACACCATTTCCCCTTTTCTATTTAAACAAAAAGGAAGGCTTTAACTTTAACATAGTAAAATTACACATACAAAAACAGTTATCAAATAAGAATTACAGTTATAATACTTATTTACTTTTTTATCATAACTAAGGAGAACTATAACTATAAATTCTTCAACTCCATCAAAGCCTCCAGAAGGATATAATATTACCTAAGTAAACAGGAAGTTCATTGTAAGCAACTTCCAGAACTCTAGAACTGACAGAGATATCTCATTGCCTGGACAATCACCCAAAGTTTTTTTGTACCATTGGGACATCCATCTTCAGCCCACATGCCCATAGTATCCAGGAGATTTTTCCATGAAGTGGGAAAATCCAAAGACAGTTAAGTCACTTTCTTGTGTATCTTGTTAAAAGGACAAGTAACTTTCTGAGTGTGGTGGCACATACCTTTAATTCCAGCAATCATGAGGCAGAGGTAGGTAGATCTCTGTGAGTGTGAATCTAGCTGGCTTACAAAGACCCTGTCTTGATGCACTCCCCCTCCAAAAAAAAAAAAAACCCCACAAAGTTGTATCCTAAACACTGTATTCTCATGTTTGACCACCAGAACACCAGAAGGATTTTATTTATTTATTTTTTTATGTAATAGTGCACTCATTGCCTTCCTTAGTTCACCTTTTCAGGACTATCACACTGAATTTCTGTGCATCTAGGCATGTAAAACTTATTACTTTATAAAAATTATGATTCAGCATATACCTGGATATACAATTAAGTCAGTCACAGCTGTCTCTTGCAACATTCCATGCTCCTATCTTCTTTTTTGCTTTTCTGCTTTGACAGTTTAGAGAGAAAATTGAATATACTTCCCAATCTCTGGAGAAACTCATATTTCATCATTAGGGATGTTTCCTGCTTCTAGATGACATTTCTTGTGTTTTAAAGAAGACAAGTTTTTTTCTGTCTTTCTAGGAGATTTTATCATGAATGGTTTTCCTCTTTTATTTCACGCTTTTCTCTATGCACTGAAGTGAATCTTCTCTGTCTTTCTGCTACTATACAGAATTACTAACACTTGATTTTCAAATAGTAGCCTAATTTCAAAATCCATCCATATATTTCATTGTTTTATCCTTGAACTGTTAGTCAAATGCTTAAATTTTTTCAGATAGACTTTTTTCTATCTTTATACATGAGAATCACTAATAATTTAACTTATTACAATGACCTTGAAAGATTTTTCTACACAAATTTTTAATGTTATAACATTAAAAATAAGATACATTGTTTCTCTATCATTTGAAAATGCATTTAAATTGATTATATAATAGACAAAGGAAAGCATCTTGAACAAATGGTTCAATAACTGGATGTCAACCTGTAGAAGAATGAAAAGAGACCCATATCTATCGCCATGCACAAAACTCAAGTCCAAATGGATTAAAGTCTTCAATATAAATCCAATCATACTTAATCTGATAGAAAATAAATTGGGAAGTAGCCTTCAATGCATGGGCACAGGAGACTACTTCCTAAATCTAAAACCAGTAGCACAGACACTGAGAGCATCAATAAATAAATGGGACCTCCTGATGCTGAGAAGTTTCTTTGAAGCAAAGGACACAGTCAACAACATAAAAAGACAGCCTACTGAATGGGAAAAGATCTTCACCAACTCTACATCAGACAGAGGACTTATCTCCAAAATATATAAAGAACTCAAGAAATTAGACATCAAAATTCCAAGTAACTTAATTAAAACAAGGGATACAGAACTAAATAAAGAATTCTCAACAGAAGAATCTCAAATGGCTGAAAGATAAGGAAATATTCAACCTCCTTAGCCATCAGGAAAATGCAAATCAAAATAACTCAGTGGTAAAAAAAATGGCATTTTGAAATTTCCATGCAAATGGATGGAGCTATATAAGAAACCATCCTGAGTGAGGTACTCACTCATAAGTGGAGACCAGCTGTAAAACAAAGGATATTGAACTTATAGTTCATGATTCTAGAGAAGCTAAGTAAGAAGGTAAACTCTAAGGAAAACATATATGGATTCACCTGAAAGGGGGCAATAGACAAGATCTCTTGACAAAAGAGAAAGCATGGCTGTGGGGGGAGTAGGGAGAGTGGAAGGGGATGATGAGGGAGATAGGAAGTGGGGAGGAGAACTTGAGGGAATGGGATAGTTGAGATGGAGGAAGGACAGAGATGAGAGTAAGGAATGAGATATTTTGATCGAGGAAATCATTATGGTACTAGTAAGAAACATGGTACTAGAGAAATTCCCAGGAATCCCTAAGGATGACCCCAGCTAAGAACCTAAGCAATTCAAGAGAGAGAGTGCTCAAACTGCCCTTGCCCTGCAGTCAGACTAATGAATATCTTAAATATAAGCATAGAATCTTCATCCAGGTACTGATGAAAGCAGAGGCAGAGACCTGCATCGGAGCACTGGAATGAGCTTTCAAAATCCAGTTGTAGAGTGGGAGGAGTGAGAATATGAGCAAAGAAGTTAAGACCATGATGGGTCACCCACTGAAAGCTTATCTGAGCTAATGGGAGCTCATCAACACCAGCAGGACAGAAAAGGAAACAGCATAGGTTCAAACTAGTCCCTCTGGATGTGAGTGATAGTTTTATGGCTGGGACAGACTGCGGTGTCACTTGCAGTGGCACCCGGATTTATCCCTACTGCTTGTATTGGCTTTTTTGAACCGATTATCTTTGGATTGATACCTTACTCAGCCTAGATATAGTAGGGTGGGCCTTGGATCTTCCCCAAAGCAATTTGCCTTACCCTCTCTGAGGAGTGGATGGAGGGGGTGAGGTGAAGGGGTAGGTGGAGGGGTTGGGAGGAGGGGAAGGAGTGGAAACTAGCACTGGTATGTAAAATAAAAAATATTTTTTAACAAGAATAAAAAAAGCAAAAAGTTAAGGAAATTCTGTGTCAGCTCTTATAAATTCACCAGTTTCAATAGGCAAAATAACTGCATATTGCAAATTGGCAGCTATGCAGAGAGTTTATTTAAAATTGCTTAATACTATGAGAATAGCATATGATTCTGACTTTTATACAGAATCATAAGGGCTTTGATCCACTTTACTTAAATTTTCTGATTTGCAACCCACCTTTACTGATTCATTTGCATCGGTGTAGAATGTTGGGGCTACTGTTATTGGTGTGTTCTGTAAAATGTGAGGAACGATCCAGTTAGTTCTCTTCATAAGTTGAATTCTCTTGCTTTTGAGATAGTTGTTGTTTATCTCTCCTAAAAATTGATGCAAGCTGTCTGCCATGTTTGAATTTCTTCCCATATTTTCTCAGATCAGCTTGTGATCCGTTGTACTCCTAACAGAGGGAAGGGGAATGTCTCTGAATCCTTTACCTGTTTTATGAACTTTTTCCTTCTACTGGGTTGCCTTGCCCAGACCTGATACAAGGGTATCTGCACTGTCTTATTGTATCTTATTATGCAGTATTCAGTTGATAGTCTTGGGAGGCATGCTCTTTTCAGAAGGAAGAGAGAGGAGGAGTGCTCTGGGGGAGAGCAACTTGGTGATGGGGTCCTGGGAAGAGATGGAAGAAGGAGAAAGTGCAGTGGGTTGTATTACATACATTTCTAAATGATTAAAAGGTATCAGTATTGATGAGTACTCTTCAAATGAATCTAGCCTACAAAATTTAATCTATAGACATTTCACTTTTAATTATTTTTCCTTTTGTTTTCTTCCTCTCTCCCTGTTTTATCCTTTCTTCTCTTTCTTTTTGGTTTCTTCTTTATCTCTCATCCTTTCCTACTTTAGAAAATAACTTTCTTTTTCCATGTTTGTCATTTTATTTTTTAATTTTTTTGATTTGACAAATAATAATTTTATGGCTATGTGAATAAAATGTGATGCTTTGATACATACAATCATTAAATGGTATGGGAGGTCCTTCTGTCTAGGTGTTGCTTTAATTGGTTAATGACTAAAGAAACTGCCTTGGTCTTTTGATAGGTGGGGGGGTGCCTGGACAGAATGCTGGGAGAAGGAAGATGAAGAGGGACGCCATGGAGCCACTGCCTGAGATAGACATGCTGAAACTTTGTTGGTAGGCCATGACCTCGTGATGATATATAAATTAATAAAAATGGGTTAAATTAATATGTAAGAGTTAGCCAATGAGAAGATAGAGATAATAGATCAAGCAGTGATTTAATTAACACAGTTTCTGTGTGATTATTTTCAGCTCTAAGTTAGCTGGGCAGCTGACAACCAACAAGCAGACTTCCTCCAATAATTATAGAAGATTCAAGACACTCATCAGCATACCTTTCTCTTCACTTTCCATTTTAGCTGTTGTGACATAAGCAAGGCAGTGTTATGAATGACTGCTATTTTGATCTCAGAAAAGTAATATACTCACTGATCAGGAAGTAGATGGTGTTTTTTTTTATAACTAATAACTGCAATAGTTGGTTATTTATCACCATAGTGCTATGTTCTATCAGATGAGCCCAACTCTTTTAATTGTGACATACATTGTCATATATGAAGTTCACACTCAGGAACCATGAAATCATGTTGCAGAAAAATCCATACCTTCAATCTCATAATGTTTTAATTATAATTTTATGTGGGTTTTCCTTCTTAGCTATTCTGGCACCATAGGCTAGACTGAACACACCCTTATAATTTGCCAAATTTCTTATCCCAGATGTTTAAGTTTATCCTGAAGTAATGATGTGAAGATGTGGGATTTCACCAGGCAGAGCCCACTGTGAGTAAGATACACTAAAGATTAAAGAGTCAGTTCCCTTAACTTTTCTACCATGTGAGAATATAGAAAAAAAAATCCATGAATTAATGGACTAAATTCTCAATCGACACTGAATTCTCCAGTACTTTGAAGTTGAGACTGATAAAGACTTCCTTAACTCAAGTATAGATAGAGCTGCTGGAGATAGGGTCCCCCAAAAAAAACCACTAATCAACTTTGGGGTGAATAGTTCCAGGATTCTTGCTGTTGTTGTAGCTTCTGTGTTTGCTTAATGAACTCAAAGAAAAAGCATTGTTGAGAAACTGGACTGTGAATTTGAGCAAGGAATTTCTTACAGCTTCACAAGTGGGAGCTGAATTGAGACAAAGCTGGCAAACCTCCTGCATAGCAGTGTGTTTTGCAAAACAAGATGTAATCAGGCTGCTAGCTTGGGAAAATTTATACAGTTTATGGCTAAATTTAGGTAGACGTATAGGAAATCAGTGTGATCAGTCTGATTGGGACACCCTGTTAGGTGTTCACCTACTTGACCTGAAGACAAATATGTTATTGTTTTTGTTCTAGGCAAAGAACAGAAATATCAGAAAGTTTGAGAAGTCTTGCTACATATTCTGTTTGCTTCCAGGATTCTCAAGATCTGTAAAAACATCAGATGCATGATAGAAACAGATGATTGTGCAATACTAGTGATTGTAATGACACAAAGGACAGTGCAGGTTGTCTCAGAGACCTCAGAAAGTCTTGAGACATCTGCTTTAACACTGCCGTGTGGTTGCATTGGTCTCCAGCCACTATGCACACACACCATATATTTAACCCATCTAACTACTACTGGGCTACATCTTTAACTCTAAATTTCAGGCTATTTCCAGACAACTTTCAAATTTGAATATGTTGCTAACTTTGCTTAAAACATTTCAGCTTTATTTCTTATCCCCAAATGGCTATAATTTTATCATCTTTATCTTATCATAAATCAACATTTTTCTTTCCTAGCTATCACCCAAACTACTGTCTTCACTATATTTGCTTGTCATTCATTTCAAAGCCAAATACTTTATTTTCCATATTTCATCTGTTTTTCTGGCATGTCAGGAACATTCCTAACATCTAGCATCGCATTTGGCAAGATAAACCATCACAGTGTGTGGATAAGGATCATGTACACTAACTTCTTGTGCAGATGACAATGTTCGCTTAACACCCTGTCTTGGTAAATACTTTGGCAAACTTGAGTATTACTAGGTCAAATTCTCAGGATTCAGAAGGTCAGGGCTTGCTGTTCACTGTGATCTTTGCCCAGCAGCAGGCAAACCTCCAGAGTGCTTGTTAGAAATATAAAATGTCAGTTGTACTTAATCAGATTACAAGATCCTTTAGAGAATCCTATACATATTAATAGTTGAGGAACACTCTTCAGAGGTATTTATAAAACAGTCTCCAAGACTTTTTAATGTTTAAACTCTTTTAGCAAACTGCTGATCAAGAATATGACCATCAAAAGATTTCGGCTTGCAACCACCAGTGATGACCTCATATTCCAGGTGCAGAATTTACATGGTGGAAGGACAGAACCAACTCTCACTGATCTCCTCATGCACCCCATAAGTATGTGTTTGCAAGAGAGACAGACTGACACATGTACATGTACAAAGTTAAAATAAGTATGTTTCTTGCACTTAATAAAGAGCTTGTCTTGAAGTAGGAAATTACCTCAATAACAATTGTTAGCAAGGAAATGCTAGAAGCATAATAAAATACATCTTAGGTGAAAATTTTAGATTAAGGCAGCTGGGGAGATGAGTTTACTATTATGGTGCTTGGGAGTTCAGTTCTATCCCCAGCATCCATGTAAAAGTCCACTGCAGAGTTATACATGTGTCTATATTCATAACAATAGGAAATCAAGAGCCATCAAATCCTTGGGGCTTGCTGACAGCTTGCCTAGATGAATCGGTGAGCTCCAGGCTCAGTAAGAAATCATGTCTCAAAAAGTAGGATTGAGAAGATTAAGAAAGACCCACAATATCAATCCCTGGCCATACCTTCCCTCACAAACATGAATAACACACATACAAAATTTATATTGAAATAAAAGATGTCATTTATACCTAATCTCTTAGAAAAAAATTAGCTGTGTGATAAACTTTTTTCAGCATGTAGATGTTTCCATTTCAGGCAGCAGTATGCAGACTGGCAAAGCCTGTGCCATTGAAAATTTTTAGCACATAGATAGGTCTGTTGGGAGATATGAAACTAGAAAGAAACCGAGGGTCTGTGACACAGGGCACAGTACTTCCATATGCACCTGTGTTCTCAGGATGTACATGCCTGGCAGAGGATAGTACTGAGTAACTGTCATTACATCAATGAACAGCAAAGTCTTTGAGATATCAGCACAGGGAGTTCTAGGAAGGTGTGGAAAATCAGAACTGAATGGAGACTCAGCTGTACAGCAAGGGTACCCAGGTGATACAATAGTGAAGGATGAAAGAAGTATATTCAAGGTAGAGATTCCAATGCATGCCAAGGCTTGGAGGTTTAGCAGTTCTATTATTGCCCTTTAATCTTAAGGTAAACAAGAGTGCTCAGTGTGTCTAGTCTACTACCAGATAAAAACCAGGCAGAAGCCAGAATATGCAAAATCTTCAGTGTCATGCAAGGGAGGTTGGGCTTTTTGTTGTTGTTGTTTGCCACTGGAAATATGCTAAATAATTCCTTTAAATGATTCATTTTGCTTATGTTGGTGTGTGTGTGTGTGTGTGTGTGTGTGTGTGTGTGTGTGTGTGAACACATTTGTGCATGCCCTCACAAGAGGGCACTGGATTCTCAGGAACTGAGTTACAGGTGGCTGTTAGCCACCATCATTGTGCTGGTGATTGTACTGTTGTTTTGTTTTTTTTGTTGTTTTTTTTTTTTTTTTTTTGGTAAGAGTAATAAGTGCTCTTAACGACTGAGCCTTCTCTGCAGCAATTCCAAATGATTTTTAGGGAAGAAACCAATTTGATCATGTTATAGTTATTACAGTTAAATTTATCTCTATGTAAGTGATAGCATTGTTTCCTCCCATAAGATTTAATTCACGTTGTGGGGCTGTAGCCTGCACAATGAATTATCTTTCAGGAAGTTGGGTCCACTTTAAATAACGACAAATAAATGGGCAGAATAATTATCCCTTTAGTGAGAACTTTACATTTTTCTTCTCATAATCACAACACCTCCAAGATTGCTGGGCTAAAGTTGGGAGCATGGGGGTGGGAGTGGGGGGAAGTGAGGAAAGGGAGAGGGGGAGAGGGGTAGAGAGAAGGGAGAAAGGAAAGAATGGAGAGAGCTTGGGAGAGTGGGAGGGTGGAGATGGAGGAAGGGCAGATATAGGAACAGGAAAGAAGATATCTACATTAAGGGAGCCATTTTAGGATTGACAAGAGACTTGGCTCTTGAGGGGATCCCAGGTGTCCACGGGATGTCCCCAGCTAGGTCCTTGGGCAGCAGACAGAGGGTGCCTGAACTGGCCTTGCCCTACTATCACACTGATGATTATCTTGAATATCACCATAGAATTTTCATCTGGCTACGGATGGAGATAGAGACCCTCATTAGAGCAACAGACTGAGCTCTCAAGGTCCAGTTGAAGAGCAGAAGAAGTGAGACGATGAGCAAGGACGTCTGGACCACGAAGGGTTGGTCCACCCATTGAGACAGTGTGCCTGTTCTAATGGGAGCTCACCAAATCCAGCTGGACCAGAACTGAATGAGCATGCAATCAAAACGAACTCTCTGAATGTGGCTGACAATGGGGGCTGACTGAGCACATTGATAAAGGCACTGGGACTTGTTTCTACTGTAAAAAAATAATCCCTACACCTTATTACAGTCCCTGTGATGTACCATGAAAACCATGAAGTGGTCTGGATATCCCCCTGATTTATAACTCCCTTACTCTTTTGTCTGCTCTTTTGGATATTGTTTAGAGCCTAAATATCATTATCTGGTACTCTGGGTATCCTTACTCTTTGTCTAAAGTGCTCTCTATATCCATGTGACCTCTATGCTGGTTTAACTCAAGTGGCATGGCTTTTCTCTTTCTCTTCTTCATCTTATTCCCCTGGCTAACTGTTAAGATTTAGAGCTTGCCTGCCCTAAGATTTTTCCTTTTAAACTCTATTAATATTGGCCTCAAGTTTCTGCTTAAATTCATTCATAAAATTTTTTATTAGTGAGACTAAAGGTAACAAGAAAGGACCACAATTCCTCTGATACTATCTGGTCAGCACAAAGAAACTCCCCAAACATCTCCGAAGAGTCATACTAGGATTTTGAGCACTGAAAAGAAAGAATGGGAGAGGAGCAGAAGAGATGTGGGTGTCAGATGTGTGGTGATCTCCACAATGCAGGTGGGGGAGAATGCCAACTGAATAGTGTGTGCAAGTATAAAAGGTGATTACTATGCAGAACACTCTATTTGACTTTTTTCCTGTTAGATGTAATTCTCCAGTGGTTGCTCACTGAATTTTCTAGTTTATAGAATAATTTATTAAAACCGTTACATAAGATGTGGTAGGGATAAGTTTGGGATAGACAATTGCTTATTAGAAATCCAGCCAAAAGAACGGAAAACAAGTTAAAGGGAAATTCTAAAAAAGGAGATAAAAACAAAAGCAAAGAAACAATAAAACTGCTGAACTAAGGACGGCCTATGACTGTGAGCATTGTGCAATTCAATGTGAGGCCAACACAGAAGGACACTCGGTCTATCTGGCTTCTTAGTCCAGACACAAAAAAATATAATCCTATGGATAACAAACCTCAAGAGTAGTAAGGAGAAGTCATGAGAAAGACTTCATGAGAAAGTAGAAAAGTATTTCATTTTAAGTAAATTATCACTATAATATATCAATCTTAAACAGTTTTGTATCAAGAGGTTACTGGGAGATAATTCCATGAAAACACTGATTATTGTGTTAGCAAAAGAACTTGCATTTAGATCCATGGCACCTATATGAAAAGCTGGGTATGGTGGTCAGAATGCCCATAGTCTCAAGATTGTCAAGCAGAAACAGGAGAGCCAAGGGGCTTGAGGAAGAGACCTTTGACCTCTATGGATACAAGATGATACAGACCTGTGTATGTGCTTGCCTATCCCTTCACCACCACCCCCGCACTTACACAAATGCATAAACACATGCAAACACACACATGCACAAACACACATACACACACACAATCTTTTTCTGTAGTTCTGGATGTACATGGTAAGCCATTCTGCTTGCAGACCAGGAAGCCATGCCTACTTCCCTTCCCTTCAATCCTATTTCTAGAAATGAACACATAATTATGGGACCAACCATCCACACAGGCTGGTTCACTCAGTTTGCTTTGAGTGTAGATGAGAAAAAAGTGGATGAGAATGTAAAATCCCTCACTGAAGCTGTGTCTCTGGAAGGAACCGGAGTGACAGTGATTACTGTAGTCAGGAATGGCACTATGAGCAACAGGAAGATGTTCACATACTGTGCTTGGGAGTTAAGAAAATTGTCAGGTGATTACTTTGTGATTTTAAGGTCAGAAAATAAAGGCTGCTTGCACAACTCTGTGCTTTGCCTTGACAAGCAGGGACATTACCGAAGAACTAATTTCCCTCATTGGCAGATTTGGAAGCTATGGAGATAAATGAAGGTAATTCTTCTGAAAAAAACTGGAGTCTAGAAATTGGGAGAAAGACCAAGGCACTACAAAATCATTTAAACATCACTCACACATTGTCTAATGCTTAGGGATTCTGATTTTCTGGATAGAAAACTGTTTTCAAAAACACAAAGTAAGAGAGCAAACGAGAAGAGATAAATTTTCAAGAAGGCAAGGTGCAAGGGAATATCTATAAGAGAAAATCTTGTGCAAATGTACATTTTGACCAGAAAATCATCTCAGCATTCCAGTGGTAATCATATTATAAAGTATGAGATCATCAATTTTGAATGTGTACTCTGTATTGCACTAGCTTTTCTTGGTGAAACACAGGTAAATATCAGTTCTGCTCACTTCAGGCACCAAGAGCAGATCACAGTAATGATCCACCCAAAGTCCAGTTTGGGGAACCTGAGGCAGAAGCGGAGAAACAGGGAAACTGCATAATCAAGATTAACAGGTTAAACAAACCAGTTGACAAAAACCGGAATCCTTCTCCTGTCTGAGAGTCTTAAACACCAAACAGAGCATCCTCAGTCAGTTTGAGAGGAAGACTGAAGCCCTTATTCACAGGGCTTCATCTAATTGACAGAGTACACCCAGGGAAGCTAGTGGCAAACAGATGCTAAAGAAGCAAGTATGTAAATTCCTCTGTCTGGTGCTTCTTGGCCAGCCAGGCTCTGCTTTGCCTCCTCTTTTTTTATAGACTGCCTATATTTCTATTTCTAACCTGTGTCTATATTGTGATAATACACATTTATCTGGCATACAAGATCCTAGAATTTGATGTCCTCTCACCTGAGGTCCATGTTTACACCCTAAGCATTTTTTTCCTTTTACCTTCTCTTTATTTCTGTTTTGAGTAGCAGCCAAAAGTCCGAGCAAATCTTCTCTATGCCCTGAGCATTCTCACTTTTTCTTTGACTTCATGTCCATCTTAACTTGCATCACTTTGCCCCTATCTTCCTTCCTCTATCAACTATTGGGATCGACAACTTGATTTTCTCTCCAATACTGATAGAATTGTCCTTGAGCTCCCTTTGGAATTCATATTGAAATAGTTTTTTTTGAACAAGACTAAAAGCCAAAAGGTGAACCCAACCCAAAATTACCCTGGTAATAAACCAATAAGTTTATCAGATTTTCTTACATAACACCGGTGAGAAAGTTACCGTACCATGGGAGACTCCCAAATAGCTATATCACCACAATGTACCAATCTGAACCATGACCTCAAGAAAACTGTTTCATGGAAGACCTTCCAGGCTACCTCCCATTTCCTATATATTCTAGAATCTTCCCAAATCATTTGTAGCTAGAGTGGTGGCAGGAAGGTTAAATGACTGGAAATTCAGGTGAGAGTCCAATTGCTCTGCCTCTTTTCTTTCTATTAGAGAATATGAAGAGTTTCTTACTATTACCACAGACCTGGCTACCTCTGTGTTTAATTAGTTAGCAATGGTACATGGCAAAGCATTCTCTCCTCCAAGGGAGTAATGGGGTAAAAATGTTATGCCTTGGAGAAAAAAAAATGGTCAGACAACAATGCTGTATGAGATTATATTACATTAGGTCCCTTAAAATGAGTATCACTTAATATTCCTAAATTTTACAAGGAGATTTAACAAAGTGTTGAGTAATTTGCTTCTGTAATATAATGTCTGAATTGACATCCAGGGAGCTTGAGAGTGCCAAGGTTTCTCACTTCAGATAAGCAGTAGCAGGGAAGTGGGGAGAACTTGGAAAAATCAATAGCCACCAAGCTCTCCCAGACTGTGGCTACTAGGTTTTTGGTTTCATAAACTTGAACAATGTTTATGAATGGTCTGCCTGGAGGATGAGCTTCTAGAAAACAGTTTTAAAGTCTATAGGTGAGAACTGAAAAGACGGGAATTAAGCAGAGCTCCTTTATAGCAAGAGCATATACTAAAGATGGGCTGGCAGTGGAAGCCTACATAGAGGTCCGTATGTAAAGAGTCCATGCTCCCAGAGGACTGGATGGGAAATTTGTTTATACCTTGATATACAGCTTCCACTAAGCTGTGCCAAGAAAGACAACAAGAAGCTTTTAGATCATGGGCTTGCACCTGTAGGCATGAATCTAAGGCCTGAACCAGGTCATACATCCCTACAGATCTCTCTAGAACAGAAGATTAGAAGCAGTCTTTCCTGTGACCTAACATCACTCAATCTATGGTATCTCCATTCTCTATGTCATATATGTATGTCATGATTAACTAGATTATGTGATGTGAAGCTTCCCACTATTCCTAAATGTTATTAGAATATCAGTCATTTCTTTTATTCTAGGGATTTGGTTCAGGGAGATACCTCAGGGGTGTTTTGTGGGAAAGGGTCTCTGAAGGCTGCTCCTGAAGAGACTCCTCCCTCTCCCTAATATTCCTCTCATAGTAGAACTCTGCCCTTTCCTTCCCTCTTTTTCACTCTTTATGAAGCTGCTCTACATATCTAAGAGGAAACCCTTTTCATCCCTTTCAGGCCCAATATTATCAGATTCTCCATATATTATATTATTTTCTGTCTCTAAATATCTTGCTCCCACCTCAAGATCCTGCATGTCAATGACCTTATGCAGAGAGCTGCTTCTGCTGTTACAGAGACTAGTGCGTAAATTAGGGACATTCAAACATTTCTTACCTCCAGGTGGGACAGAACAAAAGACAGTTTAGGTTTCTAGACAAGGACAAGACACAAAATGCTTACTTTTTAAAATGGTTCCTATTCCTAAAAGAGCTTTATAAGTCTCGGTTTCCCATTTTCATCACTGCTGACAGTCTCAATGTACTCACTAGTTTAGGGTGTATTTAGATTCCAGCATGTATTACAAATGATGGTGGATTCAAGAGAAAGAAAGGTATTTTTACTTAAATTGTTGTTTGTCTTTGATGCTGTGACATCTATCCATTTGATATGAAGTCACTGGATGACACTACCATTATCAGAGTTTGTTTGTATAGTAACTCAGCCCTGCCTTGTTCTGTAGTCCAGTACTCCCCACAATAGCCATAGTTTTGCTATAAGAATGAGTGCACATACTTGAACCCGGCTTAGAGTCCCACTGAATGTGATTACATTTGCTCCTTAAAGAATTATCTACAATCTCTCACACTCTGCATTCTTCTTACATTCTCCTTGCAGCATTTCTGCTTCACCTCCAGAGACCTATCTGTTCCTCAGATTACACTGTAGGGCTCTTTTGTATTTACTGCAATAAGAAGAGAAAAAAATTCTCATTAACAATCTTGATTCATTCTTATTCTTTCCAAAATATCATTGAAGTACACTGTGGTGCAGATAAATATCAATTAATAGGATGTTTGTAAAGAACATTTGGCTGAGAAGCAGTATCAAACACATGGCCAGTCAAGGAACTGCAGTTCTTGTAAACGTTGTTAGGCAAGGAGTGGCAGAGAAGTTGGTTCCATAAAGGGATATTTTGTGTTAACAAAATGATCTTTTGCTGATGACTATTATGGGAAAAGGGCCTTGAGACTATGGTAGGCATGATCAGACCTTGAAGCAGGAAAGTGTTAGATAAGGACAATGCATCATATCAGATACAATTTGTTTTAGACCTTAAGTGAAGAAGTAGACTTCAAGTTAAAATCTAGAGATAGGCTTGATTCAGATGCATAGCATAAAGTAAAATAAAGAGAGGTAATAACCATGGACAACATGACAGGGGGAAACCTAAAAGAACAGAGAAACATCATGTACACACACACACACACAATATATATATATATATATATATATATATATATATATATATATATATATGCTTTAATAGGTGGAGGAAAATTGTTCCATACATTTATGATTTAGCTTAAGTTAACATACAAAAGAAAAAACATGGTGCATCCAGGTACAGAATAGAACCATAAATTAAAATCCACAAATCACAGCCCAGCAAGACTTCTATACTTCTTGTACTATAAAGACAGCTGCTGAGGAGGTGGCCCAATATTCTCAGCCTACAGAACCTGTATTCTTAGAGTCATGAGTGTCTTAAAGGGGAAAGCCCAGTATCTACCAGCTATCACTTCTAAAAGTTACATGACATTACCAAGAAATCATGACGTCCTTCTTTGGGGTCAACTGTTTCACTGTGTTTCTTCCTTGGATGATGTAACATGAGTATAGGAACTGGAGAAAGCAACATCAAAACTAACAAAGAAACTAAATGACAGAGAGAAAACTCAAAAAGGATGGAGAAAAATCAGCAAAGGAGACATCTGTCTAACTTATCTACCCTTTCAAGGATAGCAGTAAGCAATTCCATGCCAAATGATTTAGTCTGAGATAGCCTATATCACACAGAGCATGAAAGAAGAAGATTTTGAGAAGGATCATAAATCAGGGGCTGCTCTTAGACCACAAGAAAGCAAAGGTTCTTAACTCTCTTGGTGTTTGAGCTGAGCTGGGGTGAAAAATAATGCCTGATTTCCTTAGATGGGAATCTGGAAGCTTGGGTTGGAAGCCCTCTGAAGGGCTGGCCTGTGACCTAACAGAAAACTTCCCCATTTTAAGTAAATTTTATTCCTAACCATATGAGCCCCTGGTCTAATGTGAACCTGGATACTTCATCAGATGGTCAAGAAGTTAAATTCATACCTGGAGCATTTCTATTATGATCCTGTGAGGATGAATGCAATTTAGGGAAGGGAAAAGAAAAGATCAGCCGACTTCACAGCAACACTGTGATCATGGCGCCCAGTTCTCCATTTAAGCCTTTCTAAATCCAAATGTTAGTTTTTCAGTAACTTGGTTTTACTTTCTTTTTTTTAAAATTGTATTTATTTATTAAGGATTTCTGCCTCCTCCCCGCCACCGCCTCCCATTTCCCTCCCCCTCCCCCGATCAAGTTCCCCTCTCTCATCAGCTCGAAGAGCAATCAGGGTTCCCTGACCTGTGGGAAGTCCAAGGACCGCCCACCTCCATCCAGGTTTAGTAAGGTGAGCATCCAAACTGCCTAGGCTCACCCAAAGCCAGTACATGCAGTGTAATAAAAAGAATTCGTGTATAGATAATTAACGATTCATAATTCAGTAAAGAAAGCCAAATCACTACTGCATGTACTGGTTTGACTTTCTTTACTGAATTATGAATCGTTAATTATCTATACACTAATTCTTTTTATAACACTTTTATTTAAAATTTTGCATGGGTGTATACTATATACTGAGTATGTTCTCCACACAGCTCTCCTCATGTCTTTCTTCTATTCTCTTGAGCCTCCTTTGTTCTCTCTGTCCACCAGCAAGTTTTGTTTCTACTTTTATATTATATTTCTATAAAGAATATCGTGTAATCACATAAAATCTAAGAACCACAAATGAGAGAAAATGTAATATTTGCTTCTCTGAGACTGGCTTAGTTACGATAAGATGATGTTATCCAGTTCTATCCATACTTCTTCAAATGACATAACTTCATTCTTTATGGTTAAGAAAGTTCTGTTGTATATCCAAAACACATTTTCTTTATTCTTTGTTTCCAAACACTTACTTTGTTTCACAAAACTGAATTACTCTGAATAGTGTGATTAGTAGCACTAATTGTACCTCAACATTTTTAGACAAGAAATTCATACTGATTTAGAAATAAAATTTTCTGGGTCTGAGTTTGTCAGGACCTGTATTGCCAAAGAAAAGAAAGACTTTTGCAAATTCTCCTATGCATCAACAGATATACTATGCTCTCACACACATGCATACACATGTGTACAGACAATAAATAACTAAATGTAGTATAAAGTTAGATTTTTCTATAATGAATTAAAGTAACTGAAGTTGTCAATTAACCTGGGCAGGACCTATAGGATTTCTCTAGGCCAAGAAGCTACATACCAACTATTTTTTTTTTCTATGAATCTACCTTCCAAATGTAGAGTGTTGAATAACCAAGTACAAAAAGCAAAGATTCAAGAATGTAGTAATACAGGGACTTGGGAGATGATGACACCAAAGTACTTGGACTTTTCAACCACAAGACCTTGAGTTCAAGTACACAGCACTCATATCTGGATGAGGCAACAAAGATCTGTAACCTCCGTGCTGAGAAGCAAGGACAGGAGGAAATCTGGGGATTTGTGGCCAGTTGGACCACGCAGGGGTGAGTTCCAATTTCTGTGAGAAACCCTCCTGAAAAAGAAGATGGAAGGGACTTGAGGCAGCTTAGTAGTTAAAGGCACCTGCCACCCACTTGATAACCTGAGTATAAACCATAAAACATGCATGCCCACACACACATATGTATACAAATAAATAAGAAACAATGATTTTTAAAATAATAAGGTGGAGAGCAGCAGAGGAAAACATCCGATGTCTGTGTACAAGATGGAAAGGAAAACGTTTATTTCACTCATGCTTCCTTAAACTCTTCATCATTGAAAGCAGTTAAACAGTTAGGAAAGTAGCTCAAACAGGGCTGAATTCTATGTAAAGGGACTGATGCAGAGTTCATAAAGGATCAATTCTTACCAGGATGCTCTCTCTTTGCTTGCTTACCTGCTCCTACAAAGCATCTTAGGACCACAAGATAGGAGCTGGGACATCAACTGCAATGGGTTGGGCCTTCACATATCAATCAGTAATTAAGAAAATACTTTACATATTTTACCACAGGCATTTTATCAATTGAGAATTCTTCTTCCTAAATGACTCTGCATCAAGTTGACATAAAACTTGCCATGAGAGTAATAAATAAATTTTTGAAGACTATAGCTGTATGCAGAAAATCTGATACTCTATCTCTTTTATATTTCTGAAAGCTCAGACACTTTCAACTATGCAAAACAATGTGGATAAGTTGCCCCATGATAATATTCTTGTGAATGGAAGTTCCATGGTTAGTTCTATAGCATGTGCTTTTTTTTATAGAAGTCTTCCATGATTCTACAAAGAAATGCTATATTGGCTGGGGAGATGGCACAGGAGAAAGTTCTCACCACAGAAGAGTGAGGACCTGATTTCATGTTCCTAGACCTCTCATGCAAAGCTAGGCACATATTGTAAGCCTATGGATTCCAGTCTTCTTAAAAAGAGAGATGACAGGTAGAGCAGGGGAAATATAGAAAGTTTTTGTGGCAGTTCAGCATGGGATACACATGGAAGAACAACAGATAGACTCTTTCTCCAATAAGGTTGAAGATGAGGTTGTAATCTGAGCTCAGCCTTTGGGATGTGGCATATATGCACCCTGCCAAAGTCAAACACAAAAGAAATTCACTGTATTCTAAAATTTCTATGGAATACTGCTTGCTAGGAACTCTTTCTGCACTAGCTTCTTGATTAAGGTATTTATTTTTTCTCAAATCCAAATAGTTCTTTTTTATTGAAACTACTGTTAAATTGCTTCTTTAAGAAATTCAAGTTTCACAGGTTTTGCTATATGTGCTTGCATGTTTCCGAATACATAATATCTAATTTCCAACCAAACACATGAAGCAGTCTATGATGTGGAATTTTCCTTTGTTTGTTGTGAATATCATTGGTGAATAAAGAAACTGTCTTGGGCCTGTGCAGAGAATAGAGTTAGGTTGGGAAAACTAAACTGAATGCTGGGAGGTAAAGGAGAGAAGCCATGTAGCCTCGCCAGAGAGTTCTATAACATGTGCTTTTTTACCCAGTAAGCCACAACCACGTGGCAATACACAAATTAATGGAGATGGGTTAAATTGAGATGTAAGAGTTAGTCGAAAAGAAGTTAGAACTAATGGACCAAGAAGTGATTTAAGTAATATAGTTTCTGTGTGGTTATTTTGGGTTTGAGCTGCCAGGTGGATGGGAAACAAAGAAGCAGCCTCCTACAACAATAGTTACATATTTTATGGTAAATTCTAATGTATTGTCAGAGACTTTAAATTTTCTTTTCTATCAAGTTTACTTTCTCACCTCTAGGAAATGCTGATCTTTAATTACTTGAAGTTCATGACACCGGTTTATTTGATACTGTCATAAAGCCACCGAAGTTCACCTGGGATTTTGATGTGGATTAACAAAATAGCCCTTTATTCTTTCATCTTGTAGAGACTCTATGAGCCCAGTTTTAACTCACAATAATAATTTACATAAAGACTTTCTTGATCTAAAATATTTAAGTAAACAGTACCTAGCCTACATTTCTAAAGCCCCTTCTTGTCTCTGTCTTGCCGAATTCAGTATGCTGTGCTGACTCCCAGACACATCCTGTGGGGCTAACCAAATCCACCTAAGAGCCCGAGAGAGCTTAGGAAGTAATTCTAGACATAAAATAATAGAGTTAAGCACTGCTTTTTGATAGCAGCACTTTCTTGGGTGGGCTCTGCTTGCTAGAGTCAAGCGCTCTCATTTAAGGGAGGCTTCCTGACTCAGCTTTAGCTACAAAACCTTACGGTTCTTTTTAAGAGAATTTGCCACAAAACACTTAAATGGTGTTCATGAAAAGATAACTGCATACTTTTTGGTGGTGGCAGGGACCTTGAAACCCCATAGAACTGTAGCAATAACCATTGCTCCAGACAGTAGCTCTGCCACGAGTCTAGACTCTCAGAGAAAAAAAGATAAAGAATGGGCTGGATCCAGGTGACAAAGCCACAACTTTAATCCTATCCACATTGCTCAACAAATTAAAGACTTGTGTAGTCAGAAAAAGAGAGATATACAGTAAAGATAGATTCAAAGATGTAGAAAAACCTTTAAATGGTTTAATGTGTGTTTAAAATATGTGTAGGCTCAGGGTAAAAAAGGGATGAAGTCCTTAAAAGAAAAAGAGAGTAGTTGGGTGTGGTGGCACACACCTTTAATCCTAACACTTGAGAAACAGAGGCAGACAGATCTCTGTGAATTCAAGCTGTGGGGGCACATACTTAAAACCAACACTTGGGAGGCAGAAGCAGGCAGATCTCTGTGAGTTCAAGGAAACCTTTGTCTACAGAGTGAATTCTAGGATAGCCAAAGATACACAGAGAAAACCTGTCTCAAAAAGCCGAAAATTAAAAATAAAAATAAAAAAAATAGAGGTTAAAATAAAGCCATTTAAAGATGAAAAATACACAGAGAATCTGGATACTATATATTATCGTGTTGTCTTTAAATTGTTTGTTGACTGAGAATGGAACAAAAGCTGCTAAAAGACATTTGATTATAAATGCTGCTGGATTAATCCTACACACACACACACACACACACATACACACACACACACACACACACACACACACACACACACACA
>NC_022013.1:17012125-17026789 GCF_000317375.1 Microtus ochrogaster | reverse complement strand
ACACACACACACACACACACACACACACACACACATATACAGCTGTAACTTTAAAATTTAAGTCAAAAGATATGTCACTTTAGAGAAGAGGTTTCGCTTTTGTTTCCACAGGAAATGAGGGACTGCAGATTCATTCTGCAATAAGAAAAATCAGGTTTGACCAAGGAAGATGCCCTGAGAAATCTCTGATAGGAGCAGGTAGCCCAGATGTCTTACTTCTACATCCAGAACAATTCAAAGACTGCTGCCTGAGATGATCAAGCCTCATAGGATACTCCAGTCACAATTTGATTATAATTCTAAATATCTTCTTTAGGTCCCCATAAGATTATCAGCACCCCCAATCAGCAGGAAATGGCCAGGAAAACTATGTTCATATGCCCAAAAGATAAATTATGGATGTTTGCCTTTGTTTAGAATGTCAGTTACAAGTTGTTATGGATAATGGTCAGTAGAAAAACTAAAAAAAAAAAAAATATGATTCAGAGTTCTTGCTTTAAAAAAAAGGGAGGAAGTGTTGTGGGACTATGCTCTGTAACCTGTCACCTATATTTCAAACAAATACTGATTGGCCAGTAGCCAGGCAAGAAGTATAGTTGGTGCATGCAACCAGGCAGGAAATAGAAGCAGGGTGCTCTAGAAATTCCTATTGCCAGTATCCATTAAGTTACCCACCCACTTGGGTGTTGCCTCTTATACTATATATACCAATGTAAAGCATGCATCCCACCTCTTACCAGCTGCTGGATTTGGTTGCTATTCCCTGTTTAAGCAGAGGATTGTGATCTGTGTGTCTACCCCTTTTATTAGATTCAGTTCGGAGCTAGTGTAGGATTTCTCTTTTAGTGTCCTTCTTCAGTGCAGCAACAAGAAGTCTGAGAAGGGGGGAGTTTCAGTCTGCAGAGAGGAAGCCAGCGCCAGAGTAAGCAACATGTAACTGCCTCACCAAAAAAGGTACCAAGCCATGTTGCTAATATGGACAAGAACTATGGGCTAATACAAGTTATAAGAACTAATAAGAAGCCTGAGGTAATAGGCCAATCAGTTTATAATTATTGTAGACCTCTATATGTTTTTTTTTTGGGGGGGGTGAACAACTGTGGGACCTGGTGAGATAGAAACTTCTGTCAATACATTTTCAAACATTGTTTTGTAGGGACCAGGGTAGATTCAAGTGTCCTGGTCTCTTTCCTGTCACATTGCAAAAGTCCTTCATTCTTGTGATTATAGGCTTTTTAACTTATTGGAAATGAGTCATCTCGGTGAGACAACACAGATTTTCACCTATCCTGAGGAGTATGGTTTGTCTCCATCTCAGCTTTCAAATAGCATGTGAAAAGTGTTTACTCTATGAAGTGATGCTGGAGTATAGGAATGTGATGGATAATAATTTTGTGGTTCCACGTCCCAGATTAGTAAATTACGATTGGTCTCCAAGAAAACTTGTTTCCCATATCTACATAATAAGCTTTTGGTACAGACTTTGAGTTAATAGCAAGGTAAGACAATTGAAATCAGGGACCTGTTAAAAGAGTTTAGATACAGCTGTGCACAAAGTCATGCCCAGGTTCCAGAAAAGGCCATCTTGATGAGGTAAGAAGAACTGCTGCCGCTCAGTTCTCTGTGCTTTGCTTCTAATATATTTGATAACATCTGGAAATTGTTATTCTTAAGTACTTACCTAAATCAATGATAGGAAAGTGAGAAAGAGAGATTTGAGTTCAAGAGTCTAAGTAATTTCCCAAAGACAATAGAACTAGTCAACCCCACAGTGGTTGGAATCCAGATATGTGGCTAAGTGTTTGCTTATATGACACCATCTTCCCTGATGATTGCAAGGCAAGAGAAGAACAGACAAGTGCTTTGGAATATGTTGACAAGCTAACTTAGTCCAAGGAGATTTTGTTGAACCAAATGATATAAATTATTTTCTTCTTAGTTCTCTTAATACAATTCCTACTGAATTATTTGATAGACACACATTTTTGCCTGAGTTACTAAAGGGGAAGGGAATGTTGCATTGGGAGTTCCAGGATTAGTTTTAATGTAAATTCTCCCTATGTTTGGTTAAATTTATTGACTTGTACATAACAGTGTGCTTTTGACTTGATATCTATTGATTTATGCCTAGCAGGGGTTTATTGATTGTTTTCACTAAATACTCTGTAGACTCTCATTTAGCTAAATTGAAAGCTTAGTTTTCAGCAATATTTTGATTTTTTTTGTTTTGTTTTATTTCTTCCTTTTTAGGTGGGAAATATTTTTGGTCAAAACAATTCTCAAAATTGATCAGAGGAGATTAATTTTAAATGCATATAATCTGAAAACCTAAGATGAAATATTTATTTTAAAAAATAATAATGTCTCAATTTTGTGGAACAAAAGATATCACAGTAACCTTAATTATTCAAATTTAGCTTTCAATCATTTCATTTTATTGCAGTCATAAATGGGAAATGGCAAATGGGAAATCCCAGAAATGAACATAAATTAAAAAAATAAGTTATATTTATTTATTTATGATGGTAAAGGCAGGCAAACATCATGGTGTGTGAGGAGAAAAGGGTACAATGTGCAGAAGTCTGTTCTTATCTTTCATCATTAAGATTTAGAGATTGACCGTGGGTTACCAGGCTTAGCAGCAAGCACCTTTACCACTGAGTTTTCTCACTAGCCTCATGGCATGTATTTTAGTAATAATGGCGAACATGATAAAAATAAATAATTTATAAAATCTTTTCTTACATTAGTATAAACAGAACTATACCCTCAATTATGTAAAATTCATAAAATTATCCTGTAAAATTCTTTGAAAAGAGTTGATCATACTTTGTGCTTGCTGTGATCATGTACTGACTGTAAAAGAAATATTTAGACAGTGCCTGGGATTAGGGGCAAGATATATCTCTGTGGAAAGCATTGTAGTGTGGCAAACAGCAACTTCCGGTGCCACTCTGATGAACAAATGTATGATGGGGCTGCAGAAAAATGAGGAGCAGAATGGCCCATTACACAGGATGCTGCAATTGATAGAGGAACAGGTCCTTGTCCGGAGTGGTTGACAGATTTACTTTTTTTATTTGTTTATTTTGTTATTGTTTGTTTTTCTCTATTTCCTTTTCTTTCTCATTTTTATCATGTTTTAATTTATTTTTTATTTGCTTCTGGGAGCAAGACTACAGGGGTGGAAAGCAGATATGGAAACATTGGGAAATAAGTGGGACTGGTGTACATGATGTGAAATACCCAAAGATACAATAAAAATAATGCTATAAAAGAGATTGCATGAATTTTAGAATAGACTTTGAACTTTTGACTTTTAAATAAGTTTGAGACTCTTGTAGACAATGGGATTTTTTGAAGTTGGATTAAATGCATTTGCCTTTATGGTATGGCTCCAAGACTATGGGGGCCAGGGAGTAGAATGTGGTTGTTAGGAATGGATCCCATAGTCTCATGTATGTGAATGTTTGGCCTACAGAGAGTAGCACCATTAAGAGGTATGTATTTGAGGAAGTGTGTCACTGTTGGGTCAGGATTTGAGGCCTTGTATTCTCAAGTTATGCCTAGTGTGAAACACAGTTCACTTCCTGTCACTGATGAATCAAGATGTAGAACTTTCAGATATTTCTTTAGTACCATGTCAGCCTTCATGTCACACCATGTGGATATTGGAGTAGACCTCTTAAACTGTAAGCCAGCCCAAATGAAATTTTTTCCTTTATAAAAGTTGATGTGATCATTGCCTCTCTTCACAGCAATAAAAGCCCTAATTAAGGCATTTAAATTAACCATGTCAAGAAATTGGCCCCATATACTTGTGAAAAAAAATGTGTTTACATACTGTAATACTTCAATATCACAGTCACTACTGTTGTACTATCAGGATTACAATATATACCATTGCACTATCAGGAGAGTTTCTTCAGTGTATTCATGTACTTATCATTATATATTTTTCAATTCCAGAAACCCTTTTATATCAATATCCTATAAAACAGTTCTGTAGGTTATCAAAATATGTCTTATCTGCTATAGGTTTTCCTAAGAAGCAATTTTGGTAAAGTTATCTTGAAATGAATATAGATTCTCTGAGAGCCTGCACATCCATCAATAGATATCTGAGATATTCTTCAGTGTGATTTGTTAACAGGGGTTTCTGGTTTTGGTGGGATATGTACATACCATGGCATCAGAGCATGTATTGTTCCTGGGTAAGGCAGTGCTTTCAACAACACTGTAGCCATGGAGTAGGTTCTGTAGTAATTCACTTCTCCATCCTGGAGTTCATTGAACAGACTGCTACATAGACACAAGTTATTGTAAATATTGAGGATAAAGGAGTGATGATGGACAAATATTTTTCTTCATGCAGTTCTCGTGCTGCTCAGGAGGACTAACAGGAAAGAAGCAGAAGTAGAGTGCTCCCAACTATTAGTGATTCAAACACTGCCAGGAAAGAGGCAGAGATGCCGTCCTTCAGGGAAGGATAAAGTCAACCTTAACCCCAGCAAGAGAGATATGAGAACTGACCCTGACCGAGAACAACTTGCCACCTAGAAAGAGGAAATAGTCCTGGGAAGAAGAAACTCTCCCACTGGAAAAAGTCATAGAGTCAAGGCAGAGGAGGTCTACTGGCATTGGCAGCTTTAACCTACAAATGATTCATATTATAAGGAATAAAGAAAATAAGAACGCAAAAAAGGGTGTGATTTGGGTGGGTGGGTAAATTGGAGGAGGAGAAAACATAACTAGAATATATTGTATGATAAACACATTTTAAGGAATATACTATATCTTATATATTTTAAATTATATAAACACACACACACATATATATATATATATGAAAAATAAAATCTCTTTGTTCTGGGATGTCCTGTATATGTCTTGCTTTTATAGGCTGATGAATAAAGTTGTTTTGGTCAATGGCTTAGCAGAGCAGAGACAGCCTAGAATACTGAATATATTATATATACATATTATATACATATTTTCCATTTATGTACATGTATGTATGTATATATGGAGAAAGAATGTGAAGTCAGGAAGATGTCATGTAACTGCTAAAGGAAAAGGACACCCAGAACCTAATCAGTAAGTCACAGCCTCATGGCGATACATAGATTAATAGAAACTGGTTAATTTAAAGTATAAAAGCTAGCTAGGACTATGCCTGAGGCACTGGACAGACAGTGATATATATATTGTTTGTTTGTGTGTGTGTGTGTGTGTGTGTGTGTGTGTGTGTGTGTGTGTGTGTGTGTGATTATTTGAGTCTGGATGGTGGCCAGGAAACAAAAAAGTAGTCTCCAATTTCATCTCTTTAAAGTAAAAAAAATAAGTAATAAAACAAAATGTAATGAATTGTAGTATTGTCAGTGCTTCGTTAAAATTTAACCTGAGAAACAGCTTGGCATTTGAAACTGGTCACAAAGCTACAAACTGCTGACAGAGACTAGCTGTGCCTTCTGGCCCAATGTCCACAAAAGCAAAAAACCCTCTAAATTCACCACAATAATAAATGCAGCTAGTAATTTCCTATTTCAAATACCCATCCTGAGTTTGGAGCCTCAAAGAGGAGATTTTAAATGACCAGGAAGTCAGAATTAACAGTGACAGAATAAAGTTTATTATTCTTATCTTGTTTGGACAGGGAAGGAGGATCATAATTTCATGCCCTCGGCTCACATCCTATTGTGCATGATCCAGTATTCATACCCACCTCAGCATAAGTTTCAACAGGGAAGGATTTGAGACTGCTAGCTCTTTGTTCTTTCCTGGTTTTCCCACCTTACCTTTTTTGGTTTCATTAATACCACACTTCACCTTTGATCTGATCTCTGTTATATTGAATTTCTATCAGATTTTTTTAATTCAGTGTGTTGGGGCCTAAGAATTTGTGTGTTCAAGTTGTATGACAGTTCCCCTCTGGGCAGAGCAGGGTGCCCTTCCAACTGGTAACCTGTGTGGATCCACACCTCAACCCTCATTTTCTGCTCCTGGAGAACTTCTTGTTCTGGATTTAGTTTGGCCTTGCACCTTGCTTCGCTCTCAGACTTAAATCCAGCAGCTGTTGCAGCAGCTTCCTGCTGACACTGGTCAGCTTCATTACTGTCTCTACACGGATCTTTCTCAGCACACTTAGAACTCTAACTTATACTCATTCCACAGCCTGTATACATATGTATTATATACATATGTATAGATTTATACATATGTATTTGTTGTATGTTATATGGAATGAGAGTTAAGGTTAGGAATTAAGATTGGAAAAAGAGAACCTGTGTTAGCATTATCAAGGTAAGTGGGTTATGAGACAAACCACTGTCATTGGAACCATTAAGTCTTTTGAATTCATTTTTATTCAGTAAATTACAATATTGTGAAACGACAACCACATTAACATCACATCTCCTTTATGTGGGACATAATATCACTATTAAAAGTTGTTGATGGCTGGGAAGTGATTCTGTTGGTCAAGTGATCTGTGAAGGCATGAGGATTTGAACTTGAATCTCCAGAACCTTTAGAAAAGCAGGTATAAATTTCTGTAATCCTAGAGATTGAATGAGATGGGAGGCAGAGACAAAACTCTCAAATGTTTTGGAGTCATCCAGCCTCAAATGTGTAATGGCTAAAATCAAGGAAGGATTAGGTCTTAAACATGATAGAAGGAGAGGCCATTGTTCCTGCTCTTCTCATGTGCACCATGCCATATGAGTGCCCACACTCAGACACACACATCACACACAGAGAACAAGATTTTAAACAAATCCTGTACAACTTGGAACAAACTGTACTCTTCAGCCATGATGGATACATCCCTCCTTTCCAGAGTAGCCATATTTCACAAAGGAAACAGCATATTCTTGCTACTTTAAGGAGATGATTCAGCTTTTGGTTTTGGGTTGTTTACTTAAAACAGGTATCATAAGCATGTTTGTTAGCACTGAGGCTGGAACATCATTTCAACAAATCATAGTTAGGGATACTGTGCCTCAAAGAAGCACTGGATCCACTCTGCTTTGGAGCTGTAGTCAAGCCTTCACCATTCATCATCAAAGGGACAATGGAGTGTGGATATGAGGACATCCAGTTCTGAGAACGGAGCCTGCAGGTCATTGTCACCTCACTTAGAGCAGCAGCAGGAGGCTGATGAAGGGATGCTTTTGCAGCCTTCACTAGTAAGAAGCTAGTGTTTAGCTCTTTGTCTTTTAAGATAACTGTACCATTTCTCAAACTTATTTTGATGTGTTAAGAACCACTAATGAAGACAGATGAGAGAGAAGCCTGTGTAGGCTCACATTATGACAGTTCATATCACATTGTCCAATTGTAGACATTTCCAATAACTTGGATGACTAATCTTATAACTCCCCTTCCTTCAACTGTCCTTGATCCTAAAGATTAAAAGAAGAAGTTGTAGAGATGATTGAGTTGGTAAAATGATAGCACAATACTTGGAGACCTAAATTTGATTCCCAAAGTCTGTGTAAAAAGCCAGGCATGGTGGCATATGGTTTTAATCTGATACTAGAGACGCAGACACAAAAATATTCCTCTGGGCTTGTTGACCAACCATGCTAGGGTAATAGGTGAGCTACACATTAATGATGGACCATGTATTGTGAGAGGGAGATGGCATTCCTGAGAATGATGCCTGAGGTTAACCTCTGGACTATGCTCATGAACACACACACACACACACACACAGAGACACACACAGACACAGACCCATACAATAATCCATACACCATAAGTGCATCAAAAATATAAAAATTAAATGTTCAACTTACCTGATATTATATTTATATATTGTGAATATCTTTGTGAGGGTATCCATTTACATATAAGCTTGTACCATGGCACACACATAGTTGTTAGAAGGAAACTATGGGAGTCAGTTCTCTCTTTCCACCATGTGGGTTTCAGGGACTGACCTTTAGAATGAGATTTCTTGGCACATGCCTTTCCCCACTGAGTCCCCTCAAGTCACTTATAATGATGAATTTCCACATGGGGTAGAAAAGAGAACTGACCAGGCTTAGCTTTTATTTTAAGATCCAGCTTGGAATAAATGTAAATACTTTACTCTTATGGCCTAGATGTAAAATATGGGTTTTATATTACTTAAGCTTGGGTTTAATTCAAAACTATTAAAAGTCCATGTTAAAAATACTAATACTCTCAGACATCTATTAGGACCGTGAAATTCCTTGTGACCCCTAACAGTGTCCATCTTTCCTTTTTCTGAGTATAGTCAGCATGATTCAGGGGAAGCACCATGAATGAGGTGAAAACATGTAAGACAAGAAGGGAGCTCATTTTTTTTTTTTATTTTATTGAGAAAAGGAAAAAAAAGTTTCAGCCTCCTCCCAGCCTCTCATTTCCCTCCCCCTCTTCCCACCCTTCTTCCCCTCCCCCCACTCCTCTTCCCCTCCCTCTCCAGTCCAAAGAGCAGTCAGGGTTCCCTGTCCTGTGGAAAGTCCAAGGTCCTCCCCCCTCTGTCCATGTCTAGGAAGGTGAACATCCAAACTGGCTAGGCTCCCACAAAGCCAGAACATGACGTAGGATCAAAGCCATTGTCCTTGGCTCCTCATCAGCCCTCATTGTTCGCCATGTTCAGAGAGTCCGGTTTTATCCCATGCTTTTTCAGTCATAGTCCAGCTGGATTTGGTGAAGGGAGCTCAATTTTATCTTTTCACAAAGCAGCACTGTACCAAGTCAATGGGCTTATTTATTTAATATTTATTTATCTATCATTTTGTATGTGCATGTGTGAGGAATGTATGAATGGGACTGTGGTGTAGGAGGTCCTTCTGCATTTGTGTTTATTTCATTGGTTGAATAAAGTAGCTGCCTTGGCCTTTTCATAGGGCAGCCCTTAGGTGGGTGGAGTAGACAGAACAGAATTCTGGGACAAAGAAGGCTGAGAGAGCCACCATTGAGCCAGCTGCCAGGTCAGACATGCTGAATCTTTCCTGGTAAACCAGAACATCCTGATGAACACAGATTATTAAAAATGGGTTAAATCAAGATGTGAGAGTTAGCCAATAATAGGCTAGAAATAATGAGCCATGCAGTGTTTAAATGAATACAGTTTCTGTGTAGTTATTTCAGGGGTTAAGCTAGCCAGGCGCAGGGAATGCAGTCCTCTCTCATACAACAGGACTGAAGGTGGTGACCAGTATCTTCCTTAATTACTCTTAGGTTTTATTTATTGAGGCAGAATCTCCTGCAGTACTGGAGCTCACAGATTTATCTGCTCTAACTACCTGCTTACAGTGTGAATTCTTGGCCTTATTCTTCTGAGTGTTGACTCAGAGGTGACCTTCACAGATGTCCACCACTGATATGCTCCAAGTAACCAAACTCTGATCCTCACACTTGAATGGAAAGTGCTATACCCACTGAGTAATATGTCCAGTCACATATGGTTGTTGATTAGCAAGTAGGGGGTCAGAATGAAAGTAGGGGGTTAGAATGAAAAACTCCATCTTTCCTTTCTGAATCTGCCTCAGATTCAAGAAGCCAACTTCAACTTATACATATGTATAGAGGAAACATCTGGACATTGAGAGAAATGTGCTCTGGAACACAGGAGAAGAGCTGGCATTCCACCAATCACAGAGGAATAAGCTTCCATTAAAAACCACAGTACATTTCAGGAAGAGCTTCTATTTTCAGTCCCAAATAGCATATTGATTCAGTCTGCAATACAGTCACAGCTAACACAACAGGTTAGTGAACTTCCTTGCTGGCTCAGGATCTGTTTTACATTTCACCTCTAATTTGGATAAAACTAGAAATAAACTTTTTGTCAAATGTTAAGTTCAAAGGTCCCATTCAGAAGAAAAATTTAAAATCACATGGATTTCTTCTTCCTAGCTTTTCTCTTGATACTTTTTACCTGAGTTTTAAGAAACTTGCTTATATCAGTAAGGCAGAATATGTGTGGATCCTTTATGATGACCTACTATACTCATTTTTATTGAGTATAGACAATTTTTTTTCCTGGACACTCTGGATTTTGGTCTCATTGTTAAACTTGGCATTTGCATGATGAAAAACAATTTTCAGTCTTCAATTATTCCCACTCTGTGTCTCTGTCTGTCTTCATCTCTCTCTCTCTCTCTCTCTCTCTCTCTCTCTCTCTCTCTCTCTCTCTTTCTCTCTCTTTTGTGTGTGTTTGTGTATGTATATACACATGCTTATACAGAGGCCAGAGACCAACCTCAGCAGGCGTTCCTCAGGATCCATCTAGTTTGTAAATATAAGATTCACTTTATTGATACTTAGGTATGAATCTGTGTATATCTGTGTCTGTTTGTGAGTGCAGGTTCCCATTACTGCTGGAAGAGAGTGTCAAATTTTACAGGCTGCAGGGTGATTGGGTTCACTCTTCAAGACCACTTAACTGCTGTGTCATCGCTCTGATCCTATCTGCCTTTTGAGAAAAGTTTTCTCTGTGAAACTAGGACTGTCTGGCCAGTTAGCCTCCAGGAATCCTCAGCTCTCTGTCTCTCAATGCTGATGCTACAAGTTTGTCCCATTATACCCAGTTTTCCTGAGGTGAGTTATTGGGATAAATTCAGGTCTTCATGCAAGAGTGCCAAGTTATTTACTGACAGACATCTCCCTATTCATGCTCTTGCAGGTACTGAATCCTTCACCTACGCTTGTCTTCTGGATGCTTACTCTCTTCAGTGGACAGAGAAGAATTCAACCTGTGCATTATCATTTCCCACTACTCAATCCCTTATAAGGTACAAACTGGTGTCATTTGCCACTTTGGGATTTTTTGTTCTGTTTCATAGTCTTATTTTATAAATTTAAACAATTTAAATATGAAGTCTTACTTTTGAATTTCTTCATTTCCTGACATGAGTTTAGCTTCTATTGTTGAAAATGAGAATTCAGTGGTGTATATGCAAGCATGCATATTTTATAAATTCATGTACATACATAAAGTTTGCTCAAACATATGAAATCAACGAAAATATATATTGTGTAAAAGACTCTCTTTGTTTTCAAAAAAAAACATGGATGGAAAAGGAAGAATCTTGACTTCTCTAGAAAAAAAAAATGTCATATAAACTACTACAGATGAGGATTGGCCTGGGGGGCAGTGCCTTTAATTCCAACACTTAGAAGGCAGAGGCAGATGGATCCCTGAATGCAAGGTCAGACTTTTCTATAAAGTGAATTCTATGACAGCCAGACCTGTTACCCAGAGAAACTGTCTCAAAAAACCTGAAAAAAAAAGGAGAAAGAACTGGAAAGAAAGGAAAGACGAAGAGGAGATGAATCCTTTTCTTTTTTTTTTCTTTTTTTTTAAGATTTATTTATTTATTAAGTATACAGTGGTCTGCCTGCATATGTCTCTGCAGGCCAGAAGAGGGCAGCATATTTCATTAGAGATGGTTGTGAGCCACCATGTGGTTGCTGGGAATTTAACTCAGGACCTTTATAAGTACAGCCAGTGCTCTTAACCTCTGTGCCATCTTTCCAGCCTCCTGAGATGAGTCCTTTTCAAAGGTGTAAAATGAAATGTCTTTCTTTCTCTGTGGTAGTGTTTATGGTGACTTTGCCTGGGCAATGATACTTACTGTAATTTATGACTTTGACACTGATAAAAATTTATATGATTGATAGACAACTGAAATATAAAAAAAGAAGATATTGAAAATCAGTAGTTATATAAAACATGTTGATATGAGAATATGTATCTTGAAGAAAAAGTAAGAGCCTCTAATCATTATTTCAGTGTCTTAGACTGTGACATACAAGGAAAATGTAAAATACCTTAAGTAAATCTGGAACAGATAGGAAAACAGAAGCATAAAATAGTAGGTAAGGTTTGGAGGATAGGTCAGTGGGTAACATGCTTGTTATGAGAGCATAAGGGCCTGAGTTACTTCCCAAGAACACAAGCAAGCACATGCAGTAGAGTGTGTTTATATTCCTATTATTCCTAGTCTGAGAAAGGAGGCAGGCAAATTTCCCAGGCTAACTATTTACTTGTTTGTAGTAACAAACAAGAAAACCTGTATAAAATGAGGTGGAAAGTGAGGATCAATACTTGAGGCACTCACCTGATTTCTATAGGAATGACTTAGCATGTATAGTTACTCTCACAAATAAATAAGTAAGTAAGTAAGTAAATAAATAAATAAATAAATAAATAAATAAAATATAAATACAAGAAAAGTTGTGTTGTAATTATATATCTGTGTAATAGAATGTGGTAATACTTTTCAGGATTACTGGAACACTTGATTTAAATATTTGATTAAACATTTCAGATTTTAAATACCTGTCATATAAAATATGCACAAGATACCCATCCATAAGAACAGTACTTATTTGTAATAGCGAAAATGCAAATATTATAAAAGTACATTAATAGTTAATTGACTGAATAACTGAGTAAATCCCCCAAAAGCCTATAATAAACTATAAGATGGAATGAATTTCTTTATTTAATCATGGGAGTTAATCTATGATAATAACATAAAGGGAAAAAGCACTGTGGAAAGAAGTGTGTAGTTTACAACAAATGAGTAAAAAAATAACTGTATTCTTAAGTATGGGTATATACTAAATATCTTCATATGTGTTTATGAATGTGTCCAATGTACTCATGTGTGTGTACAAGTGCACAACATGTGTACGATGATATGAGAATATGCAATTAAACAAAAGATTATCTTTGCTCAGATGAGAAAGAATGGGAGAAATAGGAATAGACACTTCGTTTCTCTAAAAATGTAATGTAGCTCTACAACTGGTAGGCATTTTCAAAATTATGAAATAAAGAATATCCCCAAATTAGGAAATTTAAGCAACTAACTAAATGAGTATTGAGACTGATGTCACAGATACAAGTTTTCAGTGTACATAAAATAGCATTATTGTTCTAGTAGATGAAATGACAAAAAGTGAGGTGTAAATCAAAACCAAATGCACAGTGTGGCAGTTGTTTAGACTTACTGCTGAGGATGCTGTTGGAATGTCTGCCCTGTGACTATTTCAGAAAGACTGTGATGGGCTGTAGCAATGAGGACTTTTCATTTTGAGGATCAGTGTTATATGATAAGAAACGAGAGGTAAGACCAATACCAAGTTGTTCTGAACATGAATTGCAAGTAGCAGAATGAGCCTGTAAAATATTTTTATTCCAAAAGAATTATGTGATTTCTAAGATTTTCTGGAAAATTGTCCGAGAAACTACAAGGTTGTAAAAGCTCCAGCAGTGTGATTCTTGCTTATGAATGTCATGTGTCTCTAAAGGAAGTGTCTTCTCTTTGGGTACTTCCCAGTGGAAAGCAGGAAAAGATGGACCTCAGGAACTTCCCACTGACCCCATAACAAGAAGTTCCCAGTCATGAGCAGCATCTCATTAATACGATGCAATAATCAATTTTAAGAGAATACTGCTGGCTGAGATTAGACAATTTATGCATCAAAGATGATAAATGCTAGACACTGAATGCTTCTTAATTATTTTTACATCTATAAATTCCCTTAGAGGATGCTAGAAACATGAATCACATTTTTAAAAATTGGCATGTAAAGCAACTGAAAGAACATTCTTTGTTGCCTCTATTTGCTGCACTTCAAATGCCCAAACAATAAATGAGAATTTTTTTTCTGTAGAGTATTCAAATTAATAAATACAATGGTGAAAATCGACATAGTTCAACTTCATAGTTAATTCATTTCACTCTAATGAATTAATGCCTTAAGAGGTAACCATCAATGTTCAGGGATACCCACATGACCTCTAAGCTATCCAAACAATGCGTGTTTGTGAAGGAGATATATGACCCACATGTGAAGAATTCTTGCCAAAGTTTCTGTGAGGCTCATAAACTGTGAGCACCAATTTACAGGAGCAGACAGCATGTTAGATGAGACAAGAGGGATGACTGGAAATTTTGCATGACAAATGTGTTTTATTTAACATGCTGTTGCAAAAGAAAAATAAAACATGACAAAAGAAAAATCAGTAATTCAAACTGAACTTACAAGGGACCTTTGGCATTGGATGTCGGCTTGAAAAACAGAAATGAGCAAACTTGTACGCAATGCTTAATATGTCAATATCAAAACTATTTGAATCATTAATAATAGTAAAATGTTTCATTAATTGATTTATGAGTTTTTTGTCATAATGTAACTACTTGGAAAAAAAATGAATTCTTATCTTCCCGAAATATGTGCCAATATGATTCTCCATCCTGTGGTGATTTGATCTAAGCATTCTTTCAAATAATCAGAACTGGGGCAAATGACTGTAAGTATGGGCAAAATAGAATCGGTGAGACTCAAGGTGAGACTTTGAGTATCAAGGCTTACGTTATTCATGCTACATGTGTGTTTGAAATATTCAAAAATCAAAGAAACAATAAAAGAAAACTCATTATGGTATCTCGTTTAACACTGTGAATGATGTTGAACACGGACCAGTGAGTTAGTTTACCAGGGCAAAGAAACACTTTATCATAGTTCCAGTCATACTTGTGAGTAGGAGTGTGAGCACATGTATGTGGAAGCCATAGGTTAACATTTAGTGTCTCCCATCATTGCTGCTCAGTTCCTAAGACGGCTTCTCACTGAGCCTGCAGCTCATCTGTTGGTAGACTAACTGGCCAGTGC
>NC_022013.1:17005832-17011830 GCF_000317375.1 Microtus ochrogaster | reverse complement strand
AGAAATGTGCTGCTCAGTTCCTAAGACGGCTTCTCACTGAGCCTGCAGCTCATCTGTTGGTAGACTAACTGGCCAGTGCGCAGTAGAAATGTGCTTGTCTCCATTCCTACCCTTCCCAGCACTGGAGCTGTGAACAAGCATAGCTATGCCTGCATTTGACACTGGTGTTGGGTATCTGATACAGGTCCCCATGTCTGCAGTGCAGGCACTTTATCAGCAGAGCCTGGTTCTTCCTTTTCTGTTTAATTAAAGAACGTAATTACAAAAACCGGAATCAATGAGAAGCTTCTTCCTCAGTCTCGCCCCAGCAACTGCATCCATTTATCTCAGGCCCACTTTGTCTGGGACAGGGATGCTTCAATTAAAAATACTTTTACTTCTGTATCATATGGAAAAGTGTGAATTTGCTCTTCTAGAAACCTGCTTATGACATCTTGATTGGGTCTGATCTATCCCAGGCTGATATCAAGTTTGCTACATAGCCTAGGAAGATTTTAAACACTTGATCTTTCTGTGTCTACCCACTGAGGACTAGAATTAGAAATATCAAGCAACATACCCTTCGTGCAGTACTAGAAATGGAACTCTGGGTTTTGTGCATGCTAGGCAAGCACTCTACCAAGTGAGTATTCACCTCAGTAGTTTGTTCACTGTGAGCATTGATTGTTAACCTTTACTTTGGCCCTTTCTGCATTCTTAATGTTCAGGCATAATCTCATGAGTACCCAGCAATACTGAGTATCCAACACAGTGGGATTATGCACTGAGTACATGATGATCTAAAAATGTAGGACACACAGGACCAGATTCAAATAAGTGGGAGAAATTGTGAACAGTCTTAGATGCAGCTCCGACTACTGAAAGAGACCTGCTCTAGGTTGGAGCCAGGGACTTTCCACTGGGGCTTGGGAAAACCACAGGATGCCCCGCCTCTTCCCAAGTTACATACACAGTTAGCAGTTGCTAAGAGAAAAAGGATCCTGAGTTCCCACCATTCACAGAAGCTTTATAAACAGCTTGCAGTTACTGTGGGAGAGCTCACATGGTCCTTTTCCAACCAAGAATGTATACAGAGTTAATGCTTGCTAAGAGGAAGGGTCTCATGAACCCACAGCCCTCCCAGAGGTGATATAGGCAATTGATGGTTACAGAGATTAGATACTTTTTTCTTCAGTGGTCTATCTGTCCTTATGTTTGTTACCCATGCTCCTGTAAGCAACCAATTATTGATATTCCTGTAAGCAAGGCTAACTACACTTACCAGCTCAGCACGCTCCACTTGGATGGAATGATTTCTTTGTTTCTATCCTTGATGACCAATTTGGTTTGAATGCATATTTGTTTATGTATCCCCAGGAAAAGGTTCATATATTACACTTAGAGAAAAGAAAATAGCCCAAGGGATCGTGGAAATCACAATCCTGAATATGTCACTGGCAAGCAGCACTCCAGCTGCAGAGAGCTTTGCCTACAGAAAATACCAGCTATTATTTTTTCTGAAAAATAGAAATGATACCAATAAAGCTAAAGGACACTTAGAATGTAGAACAGTAGCCACGGCCAGGTTTCAATTAATGCACCTGCTCCAGGAGCAGATAATGGCAGCTAATTAAGACATTAATTAAAACACATAATACTTTCTTAATTAGACAATGTAAAAATAAAGTTAGACTTTCCCCTTTTTAACTTAATTGAAGCAGATGATTAGCAGTCATTCTTAATATAATTCTCTTTTTGTTAAACAAAGAAACACACAAGTGGAAAAATTAGAAGTGTAAATAAAAACCTTACAGTAAGTCATTATTAAATGCCTGGAGAAATTATTGGAAAAGTGGTTTGGAGATGCTGACTCCAGCACCCTGTGACTTCAGCAATTATTTAATTGCTTTTTGCTTATACCTAAGCTCTACTTTGACTTAAATTGGCCAAGCCCAAGTCCTAAACCTCTTTCCCAATCTCTTTAGATGTCCAGATACCTGCTGAATCTCTAAAAACCCAAGGGAATGTTTCAGTTGTGCAGAATAAATAGAGATTAAAGACATGGACAATTATAATAGGCCTTTTGTGGTTTGACTAAGTCCTGGTAGGTGCTACCATGGAGGCAACATCATGCCCTCCTCTCTGGGGCAGCGTGCATAGAATCAAGACCATAATCACTGACTTCTTAGACCTGTATACTGTCGTTTCTAGGCACTACAGCTGTATTTGCTCGATGCTGCTCCATAGACTGGCTTGTAATACTCAGGAATCTGCTAGTCTACTCCTCAGACATGGAAAATCAGTGCGTGCTGATGCCCCTGGATTTTATGACGTGGATCCAGATTTTCATGCTTATGTGGTGAACTGTATCTGTGGAGTCCTCTCTACGCTACTGCTAATCCTGGACAGGTGGAAGAAAAAGCAGAGAGACTGGGTGCACCTCACCATCCCTCAAACTACACCTAAGAATGAGTACAGTGGATCACGCACAAATGCTCTAGTAAGATTGAAGTTTTAAAATGAAGACGGGGAAGAACCACGGACATCATCTAACAAGTGTATTTGCTGTTGTTTTGAGACACAGAACCAGTCATTTAATTAAAATGTTAGCTGAGAGCTTGCTTTAGAACTCTCACTGAAAGTAGGCTGTAGAGCAGTTTCCATAGGTAAGAGCACGCATTGCACATGTATGAAAACCTGAGTTTAAATCTCCAGTACCTATGAAAAAACTTTATGTGACCCTGAATTGAATAAGAGTTCAGAGACAGGGAGTTTACTAGAGATTAAACTCACTATCTAATGAGATATCTTTTTTGAACAGAATAAGGATATCAGCTGCTGTAATAAAATAATCTTTCCCAAAAATACCAGCATAGGGTAGAGAGGCTTTATTTTAGCCCACCCTTACAGATAGTCCATAACTTGGGGAAGTCACAGTGGCAGGGGCTGGGAATAGCTGCTCACACTTACAGTCAAGAGCTAGTACAACTGTGTTCACAGATGCTTTCTACTTATTGACTTTCTTGAGACTTGTTCACCCTAGGGCCCCAAACCAGGGAGTGATGCTGCCCACTTTCATCCTGGGTCTTCCCACATGAATTAAGGCAGTTCATGGCGATTCCCCACAGATGTGTCCATGGGCTTGCTTGACATAGAATTTTCCTCATTGAAACTTTCTTCTCAGGTGATTCTAGGCTGTGTTACCATCACGAGGATGGAAAGTGGTAGAGTAGGGCGGCATATATTCTCTGCTCACCTCTGCATATGTGTATGAGAGAACACACCTAGCTATTCAAGTGAATATACAGTGCATGCACGTGCATGCACACACGCACAATCACGCACACATGTCACGGAGAAATCCATTTAGAGGAAATGCAGAGAAGTGGGCAAGCTTATTGATTCCCATTCTAATTTCTATCTTCTCTTGTTTACTAAACCAAATCAGGAAGATTCCCTCTATTTTCTTGCAAGCATTTTCCTCTGTAGTTGCCATATTCCCAACAAAAGTTATGATACCATCTAGATATTTTTTAACTATTCATTTATTTCAATTTCATGTGTTTGAGTGTTTTGATTTCATATATGTACTGCATCATATGCATGTGCATACATGCCTGGTGCCTGGGGAGACTAGAAAAGAACATCAGATTCCCTAAAACTAGAGGTACAAGTAGTTGAGACAGTATACATTTGTCTTCTACAAGAATAACAAGTGCTCTTAAACAAGAAGCCATCTTGCAAGCCCCAAGACTTAGTTTTATTTTAGCAAAATAGAGAAAAATGAAAATGAAAAAAATTTGAATCTATCAAAACCATAGATTTTCCTCACAATCACCATGAGAGAGGCTGTCTGCTTTCCAGAGTCCTGTTATATGCTGAATGGAAGCTCTAGCATCTTCTCAAAGGAGGGCTATAAAAATGTTGACTAAAATTGCTGGGCAGCTATAAAGGAAATAAATGGCTCTATTAGTTTGAAATGTAAGCAAACACTGCCACTAAAGCCCTGGGCAACACATGAAGCCATCCTCTATTAATAAATGGGGATTTGATGACTTCTTCTCATATGGAAGATAAAGGAAAAATAGCATCATTGTCTAGAGAAAGCTATTTGGATGTCTGGTGCTGATATGGGACCACAAGGGCAAACTGATGTGGTGCAGTCCTTGTTCAGTCAGAAAAGGAAATAGATGGCTCCAACCTTCTCTTTTCTGGTTAGAGGAGTGTGAGCTGTCCTGCTTCTGGATCCCAGAGTACATTCTTAAGAAAAGGCTGGAGTGCTCTAAGAAGGGCCAGAATCAAAAACACTAATGACAACTTATGCTGGAGAGGATGTGGGACAAAGGTAACACTCCTGCATGGCTGGTGGGAGTGAAAACTGGCACAACCACTTTGTATTTCAACATAGTGATTTCTCAGAAAATTAGTAAATAAGCTTTCTCAAGACCCAGCAATACCACTTTTGGGTCTATACCCAAAGGATCATATCACAAGGATATGTGCTCAACTCTGTTCATAGCAACATTGTTTGCCATAGCTAGAACTGGAAACAACCTAAATGACCCTTGACCAAAGTATGGATAAGGAAAATGTGGTACATTTACACAATGGAATACTACACAGCAGAAAAAAATTACATCTTGAGGCAAATTACATCAAAATTACATCAGGCAAATGGATAGGTCTAGAAAACATCATATTGAGTGAGTTAACCCAGACCCAGAAAGACAACTATCATGTGCTTACTCATAAGTGGCTTTTAAACATAAACCAAAAAAATAACAGTCTACAATTCACAATCCCAGAGAACCTAGACAACAAAGATGAACCTAAGAGAGACATACATGGATCTAATCTACATGAGAAATATAAAAAGACAATATTTTCTGAGTAAATTGGGAGCATGGGGACCATGGGAGAGGGTAGGAGGGAAGAGGAGAGGAAGGGAGGGGAAGAGAAAAAAATATATAGATCAATAAAAACAATTAAAAAATAAAGAAAAGGCTGAAGTGAACAGGAAAGGCAAACATGGAGAAAAGTCTGTGTTCCCTGTGTCAGGCCTGACTGCTGTCATTTGAACTAGATGCCAGATGATCAAACAGAGCTTTTGTCTTAGAGAAAAGAGGCTAATGGAAAGGTCCTAGAGGTGGGAAAAAGTTTTATTTCATCTTGTCTCATGGTGGTTGCTTCATGAGGAGTGCACACACACACATAATTGTGCACATCAGGACAACAGGTCAGACTTGGCTGCAGTTCTGTAGCAGCTGTCCACTTTGAATTTGAGGCAGTTTCTGTCCCTAGGACCAGAAATTCAGGAGTACAATTGGTGGACTCCATCACCAGAGTACTAGCGTTACAGGTGTGCACCAGTATGCCTTTGGGACTCGGATCCTGAGAATGGAACTCGGGTTTGTCTTCATTCCTGAGGTGGACTTTTGCAGCTGAGGTCTAGTCCCAGTTCCAGGGTTTTTTGTTTTTTTTTTGTTTGTTTGTTTGTTTTGTTTTTTTTGTTTTTTTTGAGAAAAGGAAAAAAAGTTTCAGCCTCCTCCCAGCCTCCCATTTCCCTCCCCCTCCTCCCGCCCTTCTCCCCCTCCCCCACATTTCTCCCCCTCCCTCTCCAGTCCAAAGAGCAGTCAGGGTTCCCTGCCCTGTGCAAAGTCCAAGGTCCTCCCGCCTCCGTCCAAGTCTAGGAAGGTGAACATCCAAACTGGCTACGCTCCCACAAAGCCAGAACATGTAGTATGATCAAAACCCCATGCCATTGTCCTTGACTTCTCATCAGCCCTCATTGTTCGCCATGTTCAAAGAGTCCGGTTTTATCCCATGCTTTTCAGTCACAGTCCAGCTGGCCTTGGTGAGCTCCCAATAGATCAGCTCCACTGCCTTAGTGAGTGGGTGCACCTCTCGTGGTCCTGACTTCCTTGCTCATGTTCTCCCTCATTCTGCTCCTCATTGGGACCTTGGGAGCTCAGTCCAGTGCTCCAGTGTGGGTCTCTGTCTCTATCTCCATCCATCACCA
>NC_022013.1:16979351-17003917 GCF_000317375.1 Microtus ochrogaster | reverse complement strand
TATCTATCTATCTATCTATCTATCTATCTATCTATCTATCATCTATCTATCTATCTATCTATCTATCTATCTATCTATCTATCTATCTATCTATACATGAGCATACACATACAAATACAAACAAGTTTTTAATTAGGGTGGAACTTAGTGGGAATTAATACAATTGTAGCTCTTGAACATTTTTATCTTGTATATCCTTCCATAATCCCTCCTGTTTTTGGTTAAACAACTATTTTTGGCTTCTGCATCTAATTCTCACTGGTATTACTAAGTCCTCAAAAATAGACCAACTAGCAGAAGATGTCTACACCTTGTCAGAGTATCAACAGTCTGAGGAGGTTAAGGTGCTGAGCAGAGACAGTGTCAAAGGGTCTCTTGACAGATCTGTTGAAATAAAACATGCCGCTGTTGGGGATGGGCAGTCTTCAGCAGAGCAGGGCTTTGATAGGAATCCACAGAGTGAACAGTTAGACTTTTCTATCTGAGAGAGTTTAGAGAAAAAGGCACACACAGGCTCTCTTGATGGTTTCCTTCTTTATTCTTTCTCTTCATTTATTCTCTCTCCTCCTTTCTTGTTTTTCTTCAGCAGCATTTATTCAAGAGAACTTCTCAGAAATACAAGAGTCCAAACAGTTGCATTCTATCTCTCAAGTGGATGATTACCGGTAAAACATGCTTTTCATCTCCTTCACATGATTAAATATTTTATGCTTTACAGATGAAAAACAAATTAGCCTAAAAACCCACATACATTCGTACCCAAGCAAGTTGTTATAGATTAACCACGTGGCAAGCAAGTTGTTCTTGTCAGTTCTTTTACTGGCAGACTGCAGTTTAAAGAAAGGGTCAATTACTTTATTTCTTATCTTGAAAGGTAATCGTATAAGGGTCACAAACCTGAAATTTTAAGCATGAAAAAGAATCAGTCAGGTCTACCTTAAATCTTTAGGATACATATCCATTCATTAATAGATTTTTTTAAAAAAAATATTAGCATATTGAGGGTTAAAATGGGTATAAGCTATTAATCATCATCTTTGGTCATCAGCCAAACTAAACAAGTACAGTACATCAACCAGTAATAATTGCGTTGTTCTGTTTTTGTTCCCTGACCTTGAAGATTGCCACATTTAACTGTGTGCCATTATATAACTTCAGATTGTCTTCTTGGGTTTTTCACCACAAAGATATTTAACAAAAGTATCTTAGTCTAACTGTGTTATTTTCAAAGCTCTGTGAGCTGTGATGCACTCTGAGACTTGTGAACATCTCCCAACATTAAGTAAGGTTAAAAGAATTTTAACAAACTGGGCTACTGGGACTCAAAAGTTAGTCAATAACTTAGCTACAATACATGCAGCTCCTTAAGAGAGACTCACAGACCCTGGTTTGGAAACACATCCTTGTATTTATTTTTATTCATCAAAACTCTGTGTAACTCCCCTTAGTGTTATTAAATTAAAAATAGTACAGGTTAGGGAGGGGTCATCTTCTTGACAATCCACAGGTAAAAATGCCCAGTAGAATGGGGTATTTCCACAAGATAAACACACTATATTAAGAGCAGTAGAGATCTCCCCAAGTCCACTCAGACCATGGCTGATATCAGAGGAAAAGAGCAAATATGGAAAGGCGCAGCAGAAGCAAAAGACATTCCAGGGTCTGCAGTCCCGTGGCTTTGCCTAAATGAGAGAATTCCCTTCTGGTGGGCTGACACCTGGAACTTCAATTGCAACTTGCTGCTCCTCTGGCATGGCCAATGGCAAAAACAATTTTTAATACACACACTTCCCTAGCACTCCTTAGCCCATATGTTATATTTACCTCTTTGATAGAGGCAGAATGCACCTTCCACTTACTGTTTGAACAGATCAAGATAGGCATGTGTGTACTTGTTGCAAAAACATGTATCTCACACAGAGCTGAAAATGTTCCTGTGTGATGCATGTGACAAACATATAGCACATGTTTAGTTTGCTTCCTTTTATGTGATTTTCTAAAGTTTACAGCGTTTGTGTTTATTCCATCAATAGAGAGTGCTAACAAAGTATTACTAATAAGAGTGTGTTGAACAGCTGGCATTTATGCACTTACGTGACTACCAAGGTAGACATTCTTTTCATTTGTTTTTTAAAATATGAGCATAAGTTCATCTGAGCTTGGTTTTGTGCATGGGAGCCCAGTGCCTGTGGAAGTCAGATGGAGGCAAGAGATCACCAGAAACTGGAGTTACTGTCAAGACACACAGAGATGTGAGCTTTTTTGACTTTGACTGGAGGTCAGTGAGTTTGCTCTTATTGTTCTCTCAAAATTTTTAACAATAGATTTGGCTACAATGGAGAAATTCTGGCCTAGGATGTGGTTAATTAGCATTTTGAGTGTTGAAGTACATCTTCTCCACCTGGACCAAAGGTCAGAGAATTCAAGTCTATTTCTTGTGTCACGATAATGAAGTCTGTTGCCTCCCTTCTCCACTATTGGAGTGACTGATATAAGCGGTATTCATTGAATGTTACTCCAGATGCTATTTTTCTGCTCTTATTTCTCCCTATCTCTGTTCCTTTTGCTTAATAATTCTGATCCTCAAGCTCCTACCCTGAAACCTATGACTTCATCAAAGCTGGTTTTCCTCAAGTTACAGTTGACTGTGAGATACCCAAAGTGAGTTCTGGAAATTACACTCCAGTCCTGTGGAAGAGCAGGAAGTGGTCTTCACTGCTGAGCCATCTCCCCACCCCAAGAGAGATTCAGTCTGCATTCACACCTTAAGACTGTTTCATCCTAGTGTACCAGTTCACGTCTGTTAGTTCTCAAATTCAGAACAAATGGCTGAGGTGCCTATAGGACACATCAAAGTAGACATGACTGCCAGGTTCTCTCTGGAGTCCCTTATTCCCTACCTGTTACAGAGCCCTCCTATCTGACAAAAACCACTCCCTACCCTAAACTTTCCAACCCAGAAGCCTAGGCTGCTCTTCAATATGTAATCCAGACATTTTGGTTACCCGCTCTCTTTGTACCCTTGGTCTCCCGGCTGCTCTAGTTGGTGCCTATCTCTTCTCCCTGCTGCCTCTCCCCACATGGCCCAGCTCAGTCTGGTCATGTCTACTCTGGACTCTCCCAGATGTCTTTGCCTCTGGCTATGCTCTCCCACATATCTACAAAAATCTTTCTCCTCCAGCACACCTAGAAACAATCATGTTCATTTCTTTTCCTTTTTATTTCTTCTTTTTTTTTCTTTCACTTAAAGTACAGGAGAGAAATGCAGCAAACTAAATACCATGTCCTGAAAGATCACCAAGCACAAAGTTCACCTTCTTCCCGTTATTTGGAAAGTCAGTGTTCTTTCTTTGTGCCCATTTACTTTTGCCCAATAAAAAAGTGTATCTTCTAATTCTGGTCTGATTTTTCCTGGGAATTAGCTCCTCATCCATAGCCTAGTACAGATGCCTTTAAGCTTTCTTCATAGTGTTAAAAGACTCTTTTAAATTAAATAATTTAAAGAACATTATATTTGTTTAATGTGTGTGATGTTTCTGTATGTTCGTCCATATTCCCATGTCATATAGTACATATGAAGGTCACAGGACAGTCTGCAGGAATCACTTCTTTTTTCCACCATGCAGTTTCTGGGGATTGAAGTCATGTTTGTAGGCTTGCAAAAATTGCCTTAAGGCACTGAGCTATCTCATTGGCCCTATAAGTAAACATTTTAATTAATTCCCCTTCTAAGATAATTCTAATGGTACCATTTACTATGTCATTAAGATAAACAAATCTTGATAGATATCCATTATTTACCAACATGTTATCTTTCAGAAAAACAATTTACTGAATTTAAATTGCTGTTTTGTTTTTAAAATCACAATTACTTAATAATAGTAGGGTAGGAATAACTTCCAGTCACCTCACTACTCCTCAAACCTTGGAGTCCTACTTAATGCCGAGTCTTCCATTCCGTTCATGGTGACTTTCATATGACATTTATTGTTATTATCAATTATCAGAGTAATCACTGAGAACACAGATTCAAACTAGCAGGAATGAAGTAAAGTAGAAAATATGTATAGTCCCAGTACACAATTTATCAGTTACCATGTTCTGCCATAAAAAAAACCTGTATCAATCACTGTATCCCACTTAAAAGTTAATATCTCCTAATAGTCATTTACATTAGTAGGTATTGGTCACTTACATTAATGGGATGTGAACTTGACACCCAGTTTGGGAATGACAGATGAGTGACCACAACATCAACTTCACTTTGAGGCATATTGAGATCTAATCTCAAACCAATCCCAGTAGTGTTGCATGAGTTAGAAGTTTGCAGTGTATGTGTTTCCCATTAAGGATATCATCGAATGGTATCTATGAACAGATTTTCAAGTACAATTAAATATATTTATACAAAATCCCTTAAATCATTCCTGTGACAGGGCAGACATTATATGTCCAAATGCTAAGCATACATTTTTTACCTCATGTATGGATTCATTTCTCAATAAATTCTTATTTGGCAGGAGGTATAAGAATTTTTGTTGTGAAGGAAAGCTGTTAACTTAGACAGCAAATGAAGAATGAGTAAGGATACCTCTGTTGTCATAAATAGACATGACTTAATGTCCATGACTTTATGCAACATGGAAGTAGTAAAATCTGTGATCCTATCCAGACAATACAGGTGCTTTCCCATTCTACCTAGTACTTCTGGATTCCTATTCAAAATGAGAGCATGGAAAATTTGCTTCTGGGAAGAAAAGCTTAGAGAAAAGTCAGAGAGGGCAGGTAGAAATTAAGAAGCTATGTGGAGCATTTTGAATGTGATAAAATGCATTTTTATATCTGCACAGTGATACAAAACCATCATCTGTAAAACTAGTTGAGAAGCCTAAACCACAAATACGGTTCATTCCTCTACACAGATATATGGAAGTTGCTCAACATGACCAATATGTTGATAAACAAAGATACTTAAACTTATGGAAACAGATGCAGAAATCCACAGCCTAACTCTGGGCCAAGCACTGGGAGTCCAGTTGAGGAGAGGGAGGAGAGATCATATGAGAAAGAGAAGGAAATTCACAGAGATAACTGATGTGAGCTGTGGGAGCTCATAGATTCTGGACCAACAGCTAGAGAGCTTGCATGGAACCAATGTAGATCCTCTGCATGTGCATAACAGTTGTGTAATGTGGTCTTTTGGGAGGATCCTAGCAGTTTTGCCAGGACATGTCACTGATACATAAACTGGCTCTTTGGAATCTATTCCCCATGGTAGGATGATTTGCTCAGCTTTGATGCAAGGGAAAAGAGCTAGGTCCTGCCTTAACTTGATATGCCATGCTTTGTTGATTCCCATGGAAGGCCTTACCCCATCTAAAAAGAGGGTAAAAGAGAGATAGGGTAAAAGGGAAATAGGGTAAGGGAATGGGAGGGTAGAGAAACTGTGGTTAGTAGACTTAATTAATTAATTAATTAATTAAAAGCAAATGGTATTATTACTTTCTAGAGCAACAACCACATACCAGGAAAGTTGTGAGAACAAAACCCATGGAGTTTCCCAGGGCCATGAGCTGCTGACTCCATGTGTGGATGTTTCATTTCCATTGGAGACCCAAGTGGAATAAGAAATGTTAACATAAGGAGGTCTTCTCAAAGGAAGCATGACACCCTACATGTTCTCCTTTACCCCCTATCTCTTCCTGCACTGTCATCCCTAAGTTGTCTTTAAGCAACTGCATTTTATGGACCCTGTCTTTGTTGAAACTTTGTTCCATGTATCGTATTCTAAAACATCCTCATCAAAGCACATTCAGCTAGTCCATTGGCAAGGTCTGGATTAATAATCTTATAGTAAAGTATAAAAATATAGAGATGTTATAAGTCAGCCCCAGGAGGTTTGGATGTTGTGTTGGTTTGAAGTATAATGGCACTATTAGTGGTGTGGCATTGTTGAAGGAGGTATGTTACTGTAGGGGTGGGCTTTGAGGTCTACTTTGCTCAAGTTGTTCTCAGTGTGGTACACAGTTCACTTCCTCTTGCCTACAGATTAAGATGTAGGACTCTCAGCTCCTTCTCTAGCCCCATGTCACCCTGCATGCTGTCCTGTCCCACCATGATGATAATTGACTAAAACTTTGAAACTGTAAGTCACTGCAATAAAATGTTTTCTTTCAATAGGAGTTTCTATGGTCATTGTGTCTCTTTTCATCAATAGAAACTGTAACTAAGACAGATGTGTATATTGTACCAAATGCCTCTCAGTAAATTTCGTGGGGATAATCCTGTTTTTATTTTGGTCACCATGTCATGCAACTTCAACAATGTCCTGGAAATAACCTCTCTTCATTTTCAGATCTTCATAGAAGATTTCATTCTCTATAATAGTTGCGCTTTTAGATACTGGTCTTACAGTTCCAGGATAGTGCTGCTGCATCTCAGCTCAGACTCTGCTTTCTCCTGGTAGGCATTGATCAGCTGCAGCTTCTTTAAAAACATTATTTATGCTGTGTGTCTATGTATGAGTGTATGCACATGCTAACACATACCATATCCACATGGATATGTCAGAGGACAACTTGCAAGAGTGGTCCTTTACATCCAGTATGTGGGTTTCAGGGAAAAAAAACTCAGCTTGGCATCCTGTCCTGATGTATCCTGCATGCCAAAGGTCATTCATTCTGTAGTGCTTACCCTTCCCCACATGTATGACCTTCAGGTTCGGGTGAATCTTTACCTTAAGATTTGAGAGGTCAATGCGAGTTAAGCAAGATCAATTGCCAAAGTGAACTTCAAAGAGAACTGCTGAAATCTTGCTGAAGGGCTCCTGGTTGTCTTTGCTGGGACACAAGTTTTGGGATTCCAAGTTTTATGCATTGAATCTTATTCACAAGACCAAAACCAGGGTGTAAGTCTATATTATTCTAAAAATAAGATTTTAGAAGTGAAGAATATTTCCATTAATAAGCAGAATATTTTTATTTTTAGTTACTTATGTACTTAGATGTCTCCGTAGTGAAGATGTGCATGAAAGTGTAACTCCCTGACAAAAACCAAGACCTGTGATCTCCTTGGAGATAAAGTAACAGGGATTATTCAGACCCTAAATAAGGGTGATAGGAATGAAATTTGGGTCTTCTATATGAGCAATGTGTCCTCTCACCTGTTGAGTATCCTTTCAGTTCCAAGGAACCATTCTTAAAATTTTGTTTTTGTTAAATAATACATCCTTTTTTTATCCTCCTCAAGCCCTCAGAATAATACAAAACATTTACTCTGTAATTTTCCTACTTTTCATTTTCTCTGTGTCTTATCATATAACATCTGCCTTTGGGCACCTTAACATCACCTCTTCCTCACTTTCAGCTCAAATTTGCCTCCCAGACATTGATTTGTTAGGAGTCTCCTCTTATTTCTGAGTCATGTCCATTTTATTTAATGTTGTGTTCTTAATTTCACCAACACAAATATTCCCATTCTCTGTTGATGACTCTGCATGTGAGTAACACATGGAGAGCATTATGAAGTAAGAATATAAAGGCATCTTAGTCCATTTCTTTAGATTCTGAGCAAATACAGCATCATTAAAATGAGGGTGAAAATCAATACTGCTTGCATGTTTTGCAGAGAATTGAAAACAGATCAATGTTGATCCTTTTTCCATGCTGGCAGAGTGATAATGATGCAGGGGTTTTGAGGGTGGTGGGTAATTTTGTGCATGATTTAAGGAACTAAGATGCTGGATACTCACAGATATCAAATATTGGCCAGGAACAGGACTCAATATTTGCTGACTTGAACCAATAAAGACAAATGATTTAGAGTCACAGGGAATATTCAAAAAAGAAAGAGGCTTTTATTTTTAGGAATTATTACAGAACAGTTAGAATTTGAGGAAACTCGAGAAAGTAAAGAAAAAGGAGTGAAGATTCACAAGTGGGATAGGGCACCAAATTTCCTTTGTTCAGTGTTTTTAGGGCTGTGACAGGAACTTGAAAAAGGCTATTAGTTTTGATGCACATTGTTGAATTCCCTGAGTTGTCTTAGTCTAGTCTGAGGCAAACAGCAGGCAACAAGTGCTCTGTATGTTCCCAAGATCAAAGCAGGGAGATACTCACATGCTGAGGATGCATTGGTCATCCTCATATCTTAATCTACCTTCATTAGGTGCTGTCTATATTTTGGCTGTTGGCACTGACCTTGACTATATTCTAGCTTTTGGCACTGATTTTGACTGCACTCTGGCTGTTGGCACTGACCTTGACTATACTGTGGCTGTTGACACTGACTTTGACTGCACTCTGACTGTTGGCACTGACCTTGACTATATTGTGACTGTTGATACTGACTTTGAATGCATTTTGACTGTTGACATTGACCTTGACTGTATTCTAGCTGTTGGTACTGACCTTGACTATATTCTGGCTGTTGGCACTGACCTTGACTGTATTCTAGCTGTTGACACAGATCTTGACTGTATTCTAGCTGTTGACACTGATGTTGACTGTATTCTAGCTGTTGACACTGACCTTAATTATATTCTGGCTGTTGGTTGCTCACCTCTTCTATATGCTGGATGCTAGTTTATTAAAAAAAAAATTACTATGTTTAGACTCCTCAGGTGTCTTGATAACTATAGGTATGAAGTATTAACTACACTGAAGTCCTTTTGTTCTCATAGCAACAAAGAAGTAGCTGTTATGTTCTTAGTTATCTGTCTTTGGGAACTTCTGTTATTCCTTTCCTAAAATATGGAAAGACTCATCAGAAGCCATCATTTTACAATTTTGTATACTATAATTAGTTGCATTAGAAGCAAAATATTAAAACAGCTATGAAATAAGCAGTAGTGGTTAGCACCTGTTTCTCAAAGGGATAAGATACTGCGCAAGTTTGCTAGACAGCCCCCTATCACTGGTCCTGATCTTTAGAGACGTTTATGTCTCAGCATGATGTGGGAGTGTCATATATCAATCTGTTGATTTCATTGGTTAAGGAATAAAGAAACTGCCTAGGCCCCTTGATAGGCCAACCCTTAGGTGGGTGGAGTAAACAGAACAGAGGGCTGGGAGAAAGAAGCTGAGTCAGTGAGTCGCCATGATTCTCCTGCTCCAGGCAGATGCAGGTTAAGATCATTCCTGGTAAGCCAGCTTGTGGGCTACACAGATTAATAGAAATGGGTTAGATCAATATGTAAGAGCTAGCCAATAAGAGGCTGGAACTATTGGGGCCAGGCAGTGTTTAAAAGAATACAGTTTCCGTGTAATTATTTCGGGGCATAAGCTAGCCATGCGGGCGGCCGGGTGTGGGGGACGCAGCCCCACCGCTCTTATTTCAACATCATCAGGTGTATGTGGTTGTCTCATACCCACCTACAGGTGTCTTTGTCTTCTATCCTTAGTGCTTCTGAATCCACCATTCTAGCCTTGAATTTTCCCTTTACCTTAATATTAATTTATAATATTAGCATATGTAACTAAATATTTTTTCACCCTAGTTATATTTCCCTTACTACTTACAGATGATTCTCTTACAACAGTCTATGGCAATTTCAGATTTTTCCTCTTTTAATCTAAGATTTAATTAAACGTAGAATAGTTTAGCTAAAACTCTAATGTTATCCACAGAGACGTACTATTAATCTATTAAGTCTTTGTCATCAGTCCTTAAAGTTGAGATGACTTTCTAAACTGGCATGAAACCAAGGGGTAAAGGCCCTCTTAGATTTAGATCCCAAAATCATCCTTGTGTGTACAATTACAGTTATATATCCACACTACAAGGGCATGGTGAACATTGTCCCTAAAGTAGTATTTGTTTCCACAGTCTTTCCAGCCAAGGCTGTTGCTGTCTGGGCTTTTTTATTATCCAGAGTCCCTTTATATCATTGAAGATATGATGATGCTATAATTCATTTTTGGAGTTTCTGCTCTTCTCAGAGACTAAACATTGAAGAATCTCACAATCCAGGAGAAGTCGGCTTCTGTTTTTTGGTTCCTCTAGTAAATGTTTTCCTTGAGTTGTTTTCACAGTATAGACAAACCCATGAATCGTTTAATGAGTTTCCAAAGGGAAAATAGAAATATTAGACAAGAAATTTAAATGTATTCTTATGTGTTCAAAATGTAAAAAGATTTTCTAGTTTATTAAGATATGTACCAACACAGAGAGCCATTGCAGATTCATCCTGTAATTTGCCATCACCTCCACCATTGGTTTTCAACTCTTGTCTACAATATTTTAGCCTATATATGTGAGACATATATAGCATAAGATTATAATCTCAATTGTTTTATAGATATTTCTACTTTTTCTCCATACTTCAAAATTAATGTCACAATATGTAATTGTTATCTTAATTTTATCCAAAATTTGAATGCTGCCTCTATTCCGAATCTTAAGAAATGACATTAGTAAATGAATTTCCTGCCATTGAATCCAGGTAACTTCAAATGTTTTCTCCTTCATACAATACCATAGTCATAGTAAACCAGTAAATGTCACAGATTCTGTGATTCCTTTGTAAAATCTTTGTACCTGCTGCTACCTGACAATGTGCCCATTATGCTAAGTAATTCAAAACCTATAATTCCATTGCTAAGTATAGGAATCCTGATGATGTAGGAAAGGTAGATACTCTTATCTCCACTGAACAGATTGTGAAGCTAGGACCCACAAGACTGATGTGCTTAACCTTAAGATAAATTAAAAAATATTTTAAATCTATGCATTTTGGATTTTTTACTCATTTCATAAAGTAAGGTAAAGTTCATAGACACAAAGCATTGAGAGTAGGATATATTCTTTCAAATCTCTTGTACTTAAATATCTCTTTTTATTAATTAAATTCACTAAGATTTAAATGTACTCTTTAAATTCTTTGAAAACTTTACATTAAATAAGATGCATTATGGTTACTTGTTCTGGGCTAATGCTCTTGTACACCGTAAAGATTTTTCACTCAAATTAATTTAATAAAATGCTGACTGGCCAGTAGCCAGTCAGGAAGTTTAGGCAGGTTGACCAGACTAAGAGAATTCTGGGAAGAGGAAAGGCAGAGAGTCAGTCACCAGTCAGATGCAGAGAAAACAAGATGAGGAGGTCTTAATGAGAAAAGGTACCAAGCCACGTGGCTAAACATAGAAAAGAATTATGGGTTAATTTAAGTTGTAAGAGCTAGTTAGTAATAAGCCTAAACAATAGGCCAAATTAATATAAGCCTCTGTGTGTTTCTTTCAGAATAAACTGCTTTGGGACCAGATGGAATGGAAACTTCTGTTTACAAATGGCATCCAAATGTTTGTCAAGAATTTCCACATAAAGCCTGAGAAAGCTTTTATAAGGAAATAATAATAATAATAATAATAATAATAATAATAACGGATTCTACACAGACAAGAACAGAGTCAAGTGAGCTTCCTGGTAATCATCTTTTCTCAGGTAGGCTCTGTTTTCTTGCACCAAGTAGGGGTGTGACTCCTTTAAGAGATGCTTCCTGACTTAGTGTTAGCAGCAAAAGCTTCACAGTTGTTTTAAGATGCTATGCCATCAAACTTAAATTGTATTTTTGAGAGGCAGCCATCAGGCTTGTTGATGGTGGCATAAACCTAGAAACTCCAAAGAATTTTAGTAATAAATTTGGCTCTTGCTAGCACCTCCACCATGTAGCTAGACTTTCAGAAAGCAAAGGAATGGTGTGGAAACAGCTGCCAAAGCCATAGTTTTTATTCCTAGCCATGTTACTTAGCAGATTAAGACTCATGAGTTCAGAAAAAGACAGAAATATACAGTGAAGACAGATTCAGATGAAAAATTCTCTGAACAGTTTACAGTGTGTTTAAAATATACATAGGCTTGGGAAACAAAACAAAAAAGATAAGGTCCCTTAGAAAAGAAATAGAATAGTGGGGCTTGATGGAACATGGCTTTAGTCCCAGCACTTGGGAGGCAAGTGTAGGCAGAACTCTGTGAGTTCAAGGCCAGCCTGGTCTACAGAGTGAGATTCTGGATGGCCAAAGATACACAGAGAAACGCTGTTAAAAATTAAAAATAAAAATAAAAATAAAAGAAATAGAGTAAAATGTCATGTAAATATGAAAAATATATAGAAGATTAGATTCGGAATCTTGTTTTGAAAAGAAAAAAAGTGGAAATGCTGTGGCATAATGTTCTTATACTCTGTAAAGATTTGTAACTTGTATTAGTTTAATAAAATGCTGATTGGCCAGTGGCCAGGCAGTATGTTTAGGGTGGGTCTTCAGACTAAGAGAATTCTGGGAAGAGGATAGGCAGAGAAGCAGTCACTAGCCAGAAGCAGAGGAAATCAGATGAGAATATCTTACTGAGAAGCAAGAATTATGGTTTATTTAGGTTGTAAGAACTAGTTAGTAATAAGCCAGAACAACAGACCAAATAGTTTATAATTAATTAGCCTCTGTTTGTTTCTATGATACTGAGCAGCTGTGGGACCAGGCAGGACAGAAACTTTTGTCTACAGTTACTCTGTAAATCCCCCTCCTCCCTATGAGTCCATCTCTAACATTCATGTCTTTTGTTTTGTTTTCTGACCTACCAAGTTTAACCAGGCCATTTACGTGAACATGGATTTGGAGTCATGAGTAGGCCCATCAGTGGTTTTACAAATTGAAGTGATGGTTGTGCTTCCTACAGAATTTACCAGTTACTGTTTAATATCAGGTCAGACTTGTGCAAAAATCTCATTTATTTCTTTATAATTTATTGAAAACTACACTTTAGACTCTGGAAGGATGACCTGTCTAAACACTTTATACATGGATTTTTAAATTCCTTTTAAATAATTTATTCTTCCCATCAGATAATATGTTTGCTCAAAAGAAATGCAAACTGCATTTATTAACATAAATTTAAAAAAATAAATTTTATTCTGAGATATTTCATCTCCATTTATGTTCATACAGTGTTTCTGCAGATGATAGTTTTTAGCTAAAGAACCCAGAGATTTCAACTTCAGGAAAGGCATGGAAGCAGAAGTGCAGGAACAGGTGGGTTCCATTCTGTCAGGTGACTTCCTCTTCTAGGTATGATCTGTTGTCATAAAGAACCTTATTGAGCAAATATCAGGGAACAAAACCTCAACAGAAAAACATGATTTACCTCTACATCGTTCACCTCTTCTTCATGCTTATTGAAAACTCCTCATATGCTTTTCAACTTTATCTCATTTGGGATAGGTCAGTCTTAAAGAAACATATCTTGTGAAATCAACATGCAGAAAAGTTGGCTTAGTAAGCTACGTTTATATGTGTAATCACAGAGACCTGCATTTGGTTCCCTAACACCTATGCAAAAGCCAGGTCTCCTTGAACAAGGATGTGACTCATATATGGGGATAAATGGTGAGAAGTGGCTTATTGAAACTTCTTGCCAAGCCAATTGGTGAGCTTAACGTTCTGTGAAAGACTATGTCTCAAAAGAGAAGGTGGAGTGCAATAGTGGAAAACAATGGATGTCTACCTCAAGCCTCTACATGGACACACAGACACACATAGACACACATGCACATATATACATGTAAACACACATTAACATGCGCACATACCAATATGCACACACACAGACAGCCACATGTGCTCACAAACGCAAGGACACATACTTGCACAAACATTAAAATACTTTCTTAAATTTCTCCAAAATTTGAAGGAATTCATCATTAATAGAGTAAACAGATAGTATTTCATAGAAGTTACAAGAAGAATGAAATATATAGTTAAAATAGTAGTAAATAGTGACTTGTGAAAGAAGGAAAACAGTGGAACCTTTTTGTTTTTCCTAAATATATGAGAAAGAATAGAAGTAAATGTTAATTCAGTTTAAATTAAACATTAGAAGTGAGAAGTCAAACAGGCCACTGGTTATAATTCCATTTCTGCCCTGACAGGGGAGATAAAATTGTGTTGCTTTATTTTGACAAGATATTATTACCCAGAAGGATTCTCATATTTTCTAATAGAGATCAAGAATGAAATAAATGAATGAAATATAATATAAATGAAACTATAACACATAGGAACAATAATAAAATATTAGCACTGCCTCATGCAATCTTAGTTGAAAATGCTTTCTAAGAGGACAAATTGTGATTTTAGTTAGAAAACACGTTATTTACAAAGTAAAGAATAACTCTATACAACATTGTATGGAGATATTTTATGAAAGGATAGTGACAGAAAGCCCAGTTCAGCCAGTGCATTTTGAGAATAAAAAAAAAAAATTCTGGAATGTATTTGCAGTGTTGTCACCTAGACGCAAACCCTGAGCAAGTAATCTCAGCTCCTAATGGCTCTGCTCTATGACCTATCAAATCATGTTAGTAGGAAAATGACCCCTCCTAACAGGCAATTCAGGTTTTAAAAATGTGCAAGCAGAATGAGCACACACCTTAGTTTCTTGACACAAAGGCCAGGAGATTGGCCACAGTCATGCCATACAAGCAATATCTAGCTATCCCATTGTTCTGTAATGTTTTCTAGAGACTTCTTATTCAAAAGTTTCTTTGGATTTTCCAAACACTTCATCCATTCCAAATCATGGAGAGCATAATAGCTCTTTTTTTTTAATATTTATTTATTTATTTATTTATTTATTATGTATACATTATATTCTGTCTGTGTATGCCTGCAGGCCAGAAGAGGGCACCAGACCCCATTACAGATGGTTGTGAGCCACCATGTGGTTGGCGGGAATTGAACTCAGGACCTTTGGAAGAGCAGGCAATGCTCTTAACCGCTGAGCCATCTCTCCAGCCCCAGCATAATAGCTCTTAATCTCACTTGATGATGCCAACTGTCCCCAGACCAACTTCTGTATGATTCAACATCAGGGAACAGAAGAGAACACCATTTGCTTTGTTCTGGTAGAATGGAGACATTACCATACAGTTTGCTAGAGAAGGTACTGACTCTCTCAAACTGTGCTTCCTAAAATTAACAAGCATCATACTGTGGGTGTACTAAAGGTCAAGGTCCCTCTTCCCAATCTTGTCTTTGTTCATTTCATTTTGTTCTGTGGTCTTTCCCATTCTAAGGTACTTCCAGGAAAACAGGTGTCACAGAACTAACTTGTGCTCTCTCTCATGTGCTAACAGACTGTTGTTTGATCCTTTGTTCTTACAGATATTTCAGTTTGTTGATATTTTAGCAATCTAACCTGAGGAGACTTTTCCTACATCCTCTAAACTTCTCAGATGTTGCTATTTCCATGGTAGATTTTCCAGATGAGATCTAGTCTCTTTGTCTACCTTTTTTTAAATAAAAAAAAATTCTTTTTAAGTGTGTATGTGTGTGTGTGTGGGGGGTGTGATCAAGTGTAGATGGAAACATATCTATGGGTTGTTCTTGTATGTGGAGGGTGGAAGTCAAGGTCAACTGTCATTCCTCAGGCACTTTCTACTTTTTGTTGTTGTTGTTGTTTGTTTATTTGAGAATGGGGTCTTTTAGTGGCCTAAAACTCACTGATACTGATTGTGTTCATCTGGCTGCCTAGGGAATCTGGGGGATCTGCCTTTCTCTGCTCTCCAGTTCTCCAATGACAAAGGCACACAGCATCCTGAAGCTTGCAAGTGAGTTACAAACATCAGCTCAGAACCTCATTCTTAAGGGGCAAGCACTTTACAAGTGAGCTCTCTCTCCTACTCTGCTAAGTTCTGTGTAGTTTTCCTTATGACTCTGTTTTGGTGGTGCTTTCTATGGTACCTTGGGCTAGTAGGCATTTTTATTTACAAACTGCCTTGTATTCACAGTATTCTTAATATGCTCATGTGATGCAATTCCATAATTTGTACGTAAGACAAATTCTTTCAAAACTTTGAAAGATTTATCAATAAATGAAGTTGTAAACAAGCAATAAGAAGATTAAAGGGACTAGGATAAAGCAACATAATAGAAAATGACTTGATCTCTGCCCTTCCTTGTTGCTAAGTGCATATTCCACCCTCACCCCATAGCTCACAAATTTGAAGCAATCAGTGCCATTCATTCTTAGGCAGAAAATACCAGTATTTTTGCAAGTCAAAGTTTTCATAGGAAAGAGCTCCTTGAGTTGGCTTTATAAGGACAATAAGAGAAAAAGTTGTTCTTCAGTTCTACCTGAAAGTACGGTGGCAGGAGAAATTACAAGTGTGGCACCAGAGCCTTATAGGACATGGATAAGCTTTCAGCCCCTGGTTTTCTTCCATTATAACACCAGGAAGGCAGACTTTAAAAAGTGAAAAGACATGAACCGAAAAACATTTATGTGGCATACAGAACATGCATTGAACAGACAGAATATTCAAGGAAAGACCCTTATAATCCCTGGAGCTGCATTACACAGATGAGAATTAGTTCTATCATTTATTTGAACACAGTTTCAGAAAACACACACACACAAAGCACTGATGACTCCTTAAATTTTTCAAGGGAAACAAAGGAGGACCTTGCATGAAAGTAGTTCTGAGAATACAATCCGTGGTGTGGGAATTCCGTCTGTATATGTGTTGCTTTTATTGGTTAATGAATAAAGAATCTGTCTTCACCTGTGATAGGGTATAGTAGAGCTAGGAGGTAGGGGTGACTAAACTAAATGCTGGGAGAAAGAAGACAGAGTCAGGAGAAGCCATGTAGCCCATCAGAGAGAGTTGCCATACAGAAACTTGCTAGTAAGCCACAGACACGTGGAAATACACAGATTAATAGAAATGGGTTAAATAAAGATATAAGATCTAGGCAATAAGAATCTAGAGCTAGTAGGTCAAGCAGTGATTTAAATAGTCCAGTTTCTATGTGATTATTTCAGGTCTGTGAAGCCAGGAACGAATAAGGTGCCTTTTACAACAAATCCCAAAGAAGCTCCTAGCACTGGCCTCGAGCCTGGATTTAGCTGGGTTCTCCCTTGTAATTCCTCATCCCTTCATAAACACTGGACCAGTGATGACAGGGTTATCTGTTTCTGCATCATGGAATATTCCAGGGTTGCCTCTTTGGTTTCCTTTCACAAATTAGATACTCAAATCTCAGATGCTTAATAATCAAAAGTTTTTTTTTTACATGGATCATCTTTGGGAGAACAATTTAATTTAAAAAGTTTCACACTACTTCTTGCATTGGGACTGAAGTTGGACCTTCCATTCTAGACTCCAAAAGAGGTTGGAAGTAAATGATCACAAATTTGTTTATTATAGGTTTGTTTTTATTTTATTTCTCTTTTGTGCTAGACTTCCTTTCTTTTTTTCTCTTTTACATTTGAAGTTATAATATAATTGTAATACTTGTCCATTCTCTTTAGTTCCTCCATATACTCCTTTCTGATCTCCATTAAATCCATAACCTCTTTTATTTCCACTAATTGTTATTTCATGCAATGTGTTCAGTGGTATAGTGCTACTGTAAGCATATTTATTTTCAGGACTGTTTGTTTAGCACTGAAAAACCATATGTTTTGCACTTCCCTGTGGAAAAATCCTTTTTTTTTTCAGTCCCTGCCTTTCTTAATTTCTTATAGTTCTTTGCATAGAGAGGGTTGAGAGCTAATGAGGTTTCCCTGTTCACTTTGGCATGTTCATTGTTGTCATTCTTGTTCAGCTCAGATAGGGGTGGTCTTCTGGTGAGGCTTTACAGGTGCAGCTTCTGACACTACTAGGAGACACAGTCTCACAGGAAACTTCCCTAATTTTCTGGATACCATAATCTTTCTGTTCATATTAGTCTCTGAGCCTTATGATCATGCATGTGTTATTGACATGTCCATTAGAACAGTTAGAAAGGAAAGAGATAAAAAGTTGACTGAGAAAATTGACCCAAAAGAGCTGAATGCACTAGAATAGAGGGAGGAACTAGCTACATGCCTGCCTCTCTTCAGGAGTCTCCTGGTACCCTCCCATGTCTGTCTTTACCTGAAGGAAATCCTGTTTTTGTCTCCATTTATTTTCAAAGAATGAATAAGCCAGGAATACACTAAAACTTCACTTTAAACTTTCCAAATCTTGTGTGAACTTTCAGAGGATGTGAGGCTGTGGCTCAAAGAATGTAACTTTATCTGACCAAGATTGTCTTCACTCTACTAGAAACAGAAGAGCAGTCCGGTAGCACTTTTAATGGATTGCTAGTATATTTAACTCAGTTAAATAGACTAAGGGAAATGACATCCAGTTTATTCTTCAATGAATTATGTAATCTTGGAGTAGAGAGATGGCTCAGTGCTTAAGAGAACTTCCTAGTCTGAAGACTGACATAGGTTTTTGAGCACCTCAGGCCAGTGCTTTACAACCACTTACAACTCCATGCTCAGGAATCTGATGTCCTCTTCTGTCTTAAGTAGTATCAGCATCCATTTGGTGTGTGTGCGAGGTGCACCCACAGAGAGACAGAGAGATAGAGAGACAGAGATTACAGAGACAGAGATGGAGACAGACAGACAGAGACAGATGGACAGATACAGGCAAAGACAGGGAGGAACAGAAGCAGAGACCATTCAGATCTTCTGCCCCCTGTCTCTTCTATGAAAAAGGAGGAAAACAATACTTCTGAGTCTAAAAATTGATCTTCCTGCAAAATTACAAGGTCTCTTCTCCAAAGAAGCCAATAGCTATCCTCATTTAGCTACTATACATGGACTGCCACAGCATCTCACTGAGGAAAGTGAAGGGAATGACTCTGAGGACTTGTAGCATGGCTGATGTCCTGAGAAGAATCACGAATGGTGAGTAGGGTCCACTGTTCCCATTGAGCTTGTATGCTCATTAACTCTAAATACCAAAGGTTATTAATTTTAATAGAGTTGTGACTGCCAGTTCTTCTTATAATTTGAAAATTCAAATTGTTTTTATTGAAATAATCTAGCCAAGTGTATGGTGATTTAATTGCACTAATGATTTATACAAAGTCACTAAACTCCCCACCAAGAAATCTTTTTGTGTATGTGTGCTTCTATCTCTGCAATTTTTACCATTTTCTTTAGTCAGTTTCATAAGAAACTGTAGTGATGACCATTAAGAGAAACAAAAGAAAAAAGAAAAAAAGAAAAAAAAAAGAAAGGTGCTCCCAGTAAACAAATGGCTAAAGGTACAAAGGAAACCCACTGAAGCAGAATCATAGCACAGCGTTAAGAACTGTGATCAAGAGGCACCCAGCTGTGATGGTGTTTTAATCAGTGTTCCATTGCTGTAAAGATACAACACGACGCCTATGGAAAGAAGCATTTAAGTGGGGCTTTACAGTTACAGAGGTTTAGCCCAACATCATCATGGCAGGGAGTCTGGCAGAACTCAGGCAGACATGGTTCTAGAGAAGACACTGAGAGCTCTACATCCAGATCTACTTGCAGTAGGACGTTACAAACTGTGGGCTTGGGATGGGCTTTCTGAAAATTCAAAGCCGACCCCTGAGTAACACACTTTCTCCAACAAGTTCACACCAACACCTATAATGCCACACCTAAGGCCTTTCAAACAGGGCTATTTCCTGGTGACCAACCACTCAAATCTATGAGTCTATGGGTGCCATTCTTATTTAAATCACGACAGATAGAGCTTAGGAATGACCTCTGGAAGATCTCAGGATGAGAAAAAGTGTTGATTGGTGAATACAGGGGTAGAATCCCAGCCAGATTCTATTTCTCAACTAAGTTCCCTTCTTTCCATACTAAGAAGGACTATAGAATTAATGTAGAGGAAAAAAAAAAGAGAAGAGACAATTTCAAATCAATGAAAAAACAAAGGTTTTTAATCTGAGTGAATTGCACACACACTTTTGAATCTTTTGAGTGTATTCTGATGAGCCTTTTCTGTTTATTTTTTCCTTTCAAAAATCCTATCAGGGAACTGGAGTGACCAATAAGGCACTTTCATGAGACTTGAATTTTACCTGGAAAGCACATGTGAATAAAGCTGGCTCTGGGCATCTGCTTATTTTTCCACTGCTAAAAAGACAGACAGGAATATTCCAGGGTTCAGGGTCCCACAGCCCAACCTCTCTGGGAATTTCAAAGACATCAAAGGGGTTGTTCCACCAACTGAGGTAGTGTGCCTGTTCTAATGAGAGCTCACCAAATCCAGCTGGACTGGCTCTGAATGAGCATGTGATCAAACAGGACTCTCTGATTGTGGTTGACAATGGGGGCTGACTGAGAATCATTGATAAAGGCACTGGAACTTGTTTTTACTGCATGTTCTGGCTTTTTGAGACCCTAGTCTATATGGATGCACAGCTCCCTAGGCCAGGATGTGGGGGGAAGAGCCTTGGACTTCCCATAGGGTAGGGTTCTGTGCCCTCTCTCATGCAGGGAAGGAGAGGGAGGAAGGAGTAGGGGAAGTGGGAGGGGATTGGGAGGAGGGAAGGAAGTGTAAATATTTGAATAGAAAAATAAAAAAAAAGGACATCAAAAAGCCTGTTTCAATAAACAACCTGGAGATCTGGGTGGTGTCTGAACAAGGATATCCAGGGCTATTTCTTTTCTTTGCCCTCCATACCTATGTTCTCTCACACAAACACACAGACACCCACACATGTGAGGGTGCAGTGGAAATACCAAACTGAAACACGACTAACAAAAACTTAGAGAGAGAAATTGGGGTTCAACCTGAAAACCCAGAAAGCAAAACAGCCAGCCACTGGCTCTTACCTCAACCTCAGCCCGAAATGGCAATCCTGCCTCTGAGAATCTCAGAATGAAACTGTGTTTGAGAGCTGTCTTCTCTTATTTTATAATCCTCTTCAGGCTGGCGATTAAAGACATACACTACCCTGTTTCTATGGCAAACTAGTGTGGCTACTGTCATTAAAGGTGTGTGTTACCATTACCTGGTCTGTAAAGCTGACCAGTGGGGGGTGTTTTACTCTCAGTTCTTCAGTCAAACTTTATTTATTAAAATAACAATTGAAATACCACTATACAAAACTGGACCATTCCAAGGGTAGAAAGTTTTATGGAGGATCAAACAGCCATGGCTATGGCTATCAGGGGAAGCAGAAAAAAAAAGAGCAAAATGATGGAAGAGCAAGCCTATTTTATGTGACAGTCAATAGGGTGGGAACTTTTGAACTGATAAAGGGTGTTTAGAGTGACCATGAACTGGAAGTTTTTGCTCCAGGTAGTTGACATTTGACATGGATTAAGGGATGGTCCTTATGGCTTATGGGAGGCTCTACCACCTCTAGACCCTCTGTTTATCTACTAAAAATCCTTTCCTGGCCAAAGGTTAAGGATATTGTCATGAGCATTGCCATTTGGGGGGCTGCTTTGAATTTAACAGTCTCTATAGTTTTCTGCTCTGATGTCCATTGCTGGCTGTTGACTTTGCTTATTTCATCTAAGACTGTAGTTTCTTTTTTAAAATTTATTTATTTATTAAGGATTTCTGCCTCCTCCCCGCCACTGCCTCCCATTTCCCTCCCCCTCCCCCGATCGAGTCCCTCTCCCTCATCAGCTTGAAGAGCAATCAGGGTTCCCTGACCTGTGGGAAGTCCAAGGACCGCCCACCTTCATCCAGGTTTAGTAAGGTGAACATCCAAACTGCCTAGGCTCCCCCAAAGCCAGTATGTGCAGTAGGATCAAAAACCCATTGTCATTGTTCTTGAGTTCTCAGTAGTCCTCATTGTCTGCTATGTTCAGCAAGTCCGGTTTTATCCCATGCTTAATCAGACTGTAGTTTCTTTAAGGCAGAAAGCACACCCAAAAATGTATCAAAAATATCATCTACTCTACATTATCAAAATTACATATATCAAAATTCTTTTGAGAGGTAGTGCTTTCTTACAACTGTTAATTGATTCTTGCTAAGCTGTTCTGACATATTGCTGCTGCTTGGGCTGTAGACATGGAGTCTATAAACAATGCCCCGATCTGGGAGAACTGATAAGCTTGAGGTGAAAGATGAAAAACTGCATATGACGTTATACAATAAACCAAAACCTTGTAGCATCGTTTCCGCTGCTGCTTCTCCTAAACTAGATGCTCACACTTCAAACATTTTAGAAGTGATTCTGTACCCTGTGGATTTAGGGAAGTCTCACACCCTTGTTTTCCATATTTCCTATTTGTCTTATTAACAGCAACTGAACTAGTGACAGACTCTTTCAAAATCTTCATTAATAGTAACTTTCCATATTCCTTTAGCCTTTCACTGGTAAGCCAAACTCTCTGGCCAGTCCCTTCATTTCCATTTGGTTTCTCTCCTTGCATTTGGTCTTTGCATATTCACCACCTCCAGTCTCACTCAGACCTATTGTCTCTAGTACATGCATTTAACACCTTCAGTAGCAAGGCTGTTTCTGATAATCATTTATCCTTTTGTAAAGTAAAGCAGATGGAGCCGGTCACTTCAGCAGTATATGAAAGGCTAATTGGAGCTAAGAGCTAGAACTTGACAAGTGACAGAGAGCTATGTTTAGTGTGGGAAGTAGAATTTTCACACAGAAAAGTGTGTATTTAAGCCCACAGAGTGAAGACTGGTTCTGTTAAGCCTAAGATGGGGATGGAACTCTAATATTGGGCTCAGACAGGGATCAGCGCAGGCTGAGCAAACTCTCTCCTATTGAGATGCCTAGCTTCTCTTCAGTAGGCAGTGGCAAGAGAAGTGTTTCAGGTAGATAATTATGTGAATCAATTGGAAACCCTTAAACAACACTCACCACGTCGTCTTTCTCTGAGGACTATGGTTTCAAGGGTTAATTCTTTTTCTAGCAGTTTCTCAGGAGTAAGGGCCAAGTCTAACTCAAGCTGAAACACTTGTGAAAAGTGAACACCTGCCTGCATTCACCTCTTTTCTTTAGTAACACATGGATATAAATTTTCTTCTAGCCATGAGTCATTTAATGTAGTGTGAAGTTGCCTTGCAAGATCTCAACACTGTGGATTTTCTCTCTTCAGCTTGACCTTAATGAAATTATTGATGCAAGTATACAATTCTCATCTCAAAGAATGTGGACATGGCCTCTTCTGAAGCCATGTATGAGTGTCAATGGAATGAGAATAGGTGCACAATATTCCAAATACCATGAGTTTTTATAGAATTTTTAAAGAATTTTTTGAAACACTTTATGGGTGGCTTATAGCAACATGAAGGTTCTGCTATAGACATCACATGATGTCTGAGTAAGTCATTGCTTTAGGTTTATGAAAGCAGAAGGATTACTTTGTACTCTCAACAAAGGGTTTTATCTCATGTTCTCAAACATGTTATGTCAAATACAGAGATGGACAACAAAGGGCTCTTTTGAGTGCAAAGGCCGCTCGAGATAATTTGATTCCCAACAGGTAACCTTTCAGCTCTCTATAATCAAAGAAGTTTCACTCAGTCAGTCATCCTTTCAAAATATTTAAAATGCATGTATAAATGTCTCTTCCCACCCCAAAACATTGGTTCACAAAAGACAGCTATCATATCATGATTTATTATTATGTTTAAGAAAATCTGAAATGAATATATGGCTCAAAGTAAATCACTTGGTGAAATAGGAGTTCATCTCCACAGAATCCACATAAAAACTGGCATCTGATATCTGTAATCTCAATATTCCTACAGGAAAAAGAGAGGCAGAGACAAGATAATCCTAGAAAACTCACAGTTCTGGCATAGTCTGACAGGTGATGAACAAGATTTGAGACCTGTGTCAAAGTAGAGGGTGAGGATTGACACAGCAGAGACTATTTTCTGACATCTACAAGGTTCATCGATACATACATATACAACCTATAAACTCATATAGATACACACACAATCTGCATACTCATATACATATAAAGATACACAACCTACACACTCATATACATACACAAATATACAACATGCACACTCATATACATATACATGACCTACGCACTCATATACATGCACACAAAGCTTAAAAATGTAAAATAAATACTAAAGTAAATTGAGGACGTTCATCTGTGCATCATCAACTGTGCTATGTGTGAAAGATCCTGGAAACTCAGAAATGGAATTGACCCCTGCTCTTAATGGAAGCTGCACATGAAATCAGTCCTAAAGCATTCCTAAATTTGAAGACTGACAAAATATATCATCTACAAAAACAATCTAGCATTGGTTCTCCTTCAAAATAAGAACTAATATTTCTTTGTCTCAGTTTAGGTACACATTTTAAAGCAGTTAGTTAAAGAGTGTGCTAATTTTAATATCTTTAGGTTAGACCTTAAAAACAAGGTCCATGACTGGTTCACGTAATTCCACTTGGGGGCATCTGTTTCATCCACAAGTAATGTGCTAGCCAAAAAGTCAAGCAGGGAAAATGGAAGAAAGCAAGTTCTGTTCAGAACTATCTCCCGTTAAAACATCACTTAATAATTCATTTATTACATCAAAATGAAGCTTATTTTGATAAATTATTAATGAATAACTGTCTTTCTCATTGATATGCAAATGATGTATCCAGCAATTACAAAATATAACCATCCTATTGTTAGTGATAGGGTAAGGTCACATGGAATAAGAGCTAATAGACACACACACACACACGCACACATATATACAGATAGATAGATACAGATACATATGCATATATATAAATATATATAAATATATATATATATATATA
>NC_022013.1:16964814-16979251 GCF_000317375.1 Microtus ochrogaster | reverse complement strand
TAGAGAACTTTTATAAAGTAGTTAGTCCTGAATGATCACACACATGAAAGATACATAAGCTTCTTCCTGTGTTCATTAGAATTAGAACAAAAATAGTCATGGGGACTTGCTACCACTAAGTAAACACTTTCTGCACACCACCACAGGTAGTATATCACCTCTACAGTAGAATCAGAAATGTGCCCTACACATATTAACGTTCCGATATGGTCTGTGATGCTACTGGGATAGTTGTGCTTTTAGGAAGTAGAGCCCAGTGCAGCACTCACCCATCAACTATCTGCCATGATGGCCTGCAGTATTCCAGGCCCACTCAAGATGGAGCTAGAGACCGGTGAACTGAAACTTCTCAAATCCTGAGACTAAATAAGTCTTTCCTATTCATAAGCTGTTTATCTGATTAGTTTGTCACAACAATGAGAAAGTGAGGAAACACACCATTTGTGAGATATGCTGAGTATTTCATAGCTGTCCGAATTGTGTGACCTTTCATGTCTGTCCTACCTCTGTAGCATGGTCTAGGTGTGTCTTAAAAGGGTTACTATTTATTTGATGAAACACCATGACCAAAACAACTTGGGGAGTAAAGGATTGATTTTAACTTATACTACAAGGTAACAATCCTTCAATGAGGAAAGTCCGGACAGGAATCCAAACAGGACAGAAACCTGAAGACAGAAACTGTTGCAGAGGCCATGGAGGTGTGATGTTTGCCAGTTTGATTTTCATAGTTTGTTCAGCCTGGTCTCATACAGAACCCAGGAAAACCAACCCAGTGATAGCACCACCCACATTAGGTTAAGCCCTCCCTCATCAATCACTAATGACAAAAATGCCCTCTAGCATGATCTTATGAAAACATTTTCTAAATAGAGGTCCCTCTTTTCAGATACTAGCTTGTGTCCAGTTGACATAAAACTAGCTAGAAGCAGCATAAAACCTTTAGTTTTGGCTTAGGACTTAAACACTTGAGTGCAACTGGTTTCTTCCACCTCGAAGTTGTGGAATTCCAGAGGGAACTGGCATTAGCAGGTCAAGTTAGACAGACAATGTCTCACCTGCTTCTTACTAATTCATTAAAGTTACAGGCAGTCACAGTAAGGGACTTCTAGATATAAAGGGCCATTGAGAGGATTGAAGGGCTGTGGAGACAGCGCATTTGCCTTGCAAACATGACAATTTGAGTTTGAACTAACATTTAAAAACCCAGGAGCAGTAATGAGTGCCTGTACATCAGTACTGTGGAAGAAAAAGACATGCAGGTCCTTGAGAATCTGTGTTAAGACAGGTTAGCTTATCTGGAAAGATCTAGGCAAGGGAGAAGATTTGTTTTTTAAAATGTGTCTGTGGCCTCAGAGGAGCAACACCCAAGTTTGACCTCTAATTTTCATATGCATATACCTACACACACACACACACACACACACACACCATATACAGATTTTGAATTCACTTCCTATTCAGTCACTGTTATTTTTTTTCTGAGGAGAAACTATGAGCAAGGCTGCTTATAAAAGACAGTCTATAATTGGGGACTTGCTTACAGTTTAAGAGGATAAATCCATGAATATCATGGTAGGGGACATGGCAGCAGATATGCAGCCATGGGGCTTGAGTAGTAAGTTCAGAGCAACAGCTTCCTGATTCAGAAACTCAAGGCCAGGAGAAAGAAACTGGAGCAGGCTTTTGAATCCTTAATGTTCACCACTATCAACATAAGCCCTGCAGGACCACACCTCCCCCAAATGTGCAAATTACATCTGGAACTCCTCCCTGTACTCACTGTTTGAACATAGTTTTAACTTCAAAAACTCCCTGTATGTAAATATGTAACACAAAAATATAAATCGATTATGCGGTGAAATATGATAATAATTCTGCCCTTTAAGATATAATCTTAACTAACATGCTCTTATTATATGATAGCAGAAGTAGCCATCTGCCTGATGAGAACAGCATTGAAAAAGACATGGCTTTCCCAAAAGCTTTTTTTTTTTTCCCAACAAGCTATACAGGTGGAGGTACAGTGAGTCATGGAGCATGAAGAGAAGTACTAGACGTGTGCACTGTAGTGGCTGAGATAAAAATGGCCCAAGTCTCATAGGGAGTGACACTACTGGGGGAGTGGCCTTGTTGGAGTTAGTGTGATGCGGTTGGTGGGAAATTGTCACTGAGGGCAGATTTTGAGGTTACAGAAGCTCAAGCAAGGCCCAGTATTACTCTCTCTTCATGCTGCCTGAAGATCCAGAAGTAGAACTCTCAGCTACTTCTCCAGCACCATGTCTGCATGCATGATACTATGTTTCCTGCCATGATGATAATGGGATAAACTTCCGAAGTGTAAGCCAGCCCCAACTGGCTTACAATGTTTTCCTTTATAAGAGTTGCCATGGTCCTGGTGTTTCTTCACAGCAATGAAAACCTAACTAAGACACACACACATATGTATATGTAAGTTATGTGTATATGCATTTTTATGTGTATATATACACAAACTACATAAATACATACAAACACATATGTATATATGTTTATATGTACACATATGGGTACACATATAAAGTGTGTGAGTGAATATACACATATGTGTGTATAGACGTGATGCATATATGTATATATATATATATATAATGTATAAATGTGCATGTGTGTTTATGTGGTGTAGTTTTCCAATAAGTTCCAAAACCTGCCTTCTCAGCACTAGTATTATAAGCACATGTCAGATAACATGTCATATATATGTGTGGGTATATATATATACATATATATGTATATATATGATGAGTTTCAACATTGAGAGAAATATGCAAAGACTTTAACTATAACAAAATATAAATATTTATTGTTAGCAAATTGGCATTAACAGGTCTGAAGAAAGAGAATTGATAAGAATGAGAAAAAGGAAACATTTGGAAAGGTGTGGGGGCATTTACAGTTAAAAGTACAGGAATAGAAGACTATGGGACTCTCCACTGTCTTGGTAATTAAGAAAAGTTAAACCCATGCTAAAACAAAAGAAAATCAAACAAAACAGAAGCTTTCATCTTGTAGATAGGAAGAATTCTCTCACTGAGAATATTGGCTTTTCAGATCCTATAACTGAGCAGACTTAACCCCCAAGACAAAACTGCCCTACCAGAACCGTGTCAGTGTCTCAAAGACAAAAGTCAGAAGAACATGTACCAACGTTGCCTCAGGGCCAGTATTAGCTACCTTACTGTCTCTGTGATTGAACACCATGACCGAAAGCAACTCTATTTTGGGTTATGGTTCTGGACAGATAATAGTACATAACAGAAGGGAGGCATGACACCCAATGGCAGGCATGTTGGCAGAGCAGGACCCTGCGATTTCACATTCTAAACTCAAAGTGAAAAGACCAAATATATCAAATGAGTATTCCAAAGTCTCAGTATATAAGAATATTTAATATTTAAATCACTGAAGGGCAGTGTTGGGGGGTTCTAAGGTAGTATTTTCTGAGTTTGAACTTGCCCCATCTTATCTACCTACCTATCTGTCTGTCTTTATGTCTGTCTGCCTGTTTATCTCTCTCTCTCTTTGTCTTTCTATCTGATTGTTAATATATCCATCTATGTATCTAAGCATCTATCTATTTATCTATGTATCTATCAAACAATCAATCATTTATTCTTCTGGTATTTTGAGAAAGTGTTTCTCTGTGTAGTCCTAGCTGTCCTGGAACTCATTTTGTAGACTAGACTGCCTTTGAACTCATTTATTTTTTTCTGCATCTGCTTCCTGAATGCCGGAATTGAAGGTGTGCATTATCATCACCTGGCAAGTACTTGGCCTATCTTAAAGCCTCTCTCTAGTTGGTTCTCAATAGAGGTGTTCAGGTTTTGGATGGGTGGTAGAAGCAGAGCTAGTGCTCTAACGAGTGCCCATAAGTAAGCACCTGGTTGTTGTATACAAACTTTTAATGAAGGCTCAGCCTTATTCTCTAGATAGGTGTTGATAGATGTTATAATTACTTTTAATCTTATCATGGTAAATAAATTAATTAAAATTTTTCATAGAAGTAATGAATACTATTTATTCCTTAATAATCAGAAACAGGGAATGGAACTATCTGCTTTATACATGGGAATAGGAAGAGACTATTAGTACAAAGTATCTGTTTGGTAGAGTCAAAAGTATTTACTTGGCTCATAGGGACAGAAAATATATTTGCGGTATTCATAGACAGGAAATAATCCTTTGGCTATAGCTGTCACTGAACTTCAGTGTGTGTGTCCTTGGCTAGAAATTAAAATTACAAAGCAAGTAGCTATATGGGCTAAATCTCTACTTGCAAAAGAAATGCTTAAACAAAGGCTTCTGCATGTGGTATCACTGCCAACTTTGCCCCAGGCCCTGACTCTTAATTCTGGAACTCGGTATTATTTCTTCTCCCCTTTGAAGAAACATAAAGGTGGATTCCAATATGTTGATTGTGGAAACAGTTTTGGTACTTGCTGTGGTCCTATGATGCCTTCTGTGATGGAGAAAAGCTACAGGAAACAAACTTACCAAGGACATTGCCTCATCAATATCAGCCTCGGGGCTCCACAGCTTTTACACATTCATCTTTGCCTGTTCTGTGTCAATTTCAATAGTGGGGCATGCCCTGGGGCTGGAAGAGACACAAGTTTGAAATGAATCAATGCTCTATAAGCCAAGTGCTCTGCCTTCTAGCAAGGCAGAGCAATTATTACCCAACATGTTGTCCCTGCCTTTTCTCAAGGACAAGCGGAATTGAATCCATCATAGCCCTGCCATTTAAAATGTACTTTAAATCTCAGGGGCTCTTCTGCACAGCCATCCTTCACTCATACTTTGTGTCATTCATCCAAGAAGGACCGTTAACACCAAGAAAATGGAAGAGACAAAGTGCTCTAGTGTAAAATGTAAACTGAGTCAGGGATGACATTGCTCTTAGAAAGGAAATAGAAATTTTCTGAAAATTTACCACAAGCAATTTCATTTCTTCTGCATTCTTACTCTTTCTTCAAAAAGGAACAGGGTGGAGAGAGAGAGAGAGAGAGAAAGAGAGAGAGAGAGAGAGAGAGAGAGAGAGAGAGAGAGAGAGAATATCTTTGTATGTGTGTGGCTGAAGGTATGCATGCATTCATGTGTGCTTGTATTATATATAGATGAATGCCTCTGTATGTGCACATGTGTGTGCAGGAGTGTGTCTGTATGTGCATGAGTGTGTGTATTTGTATGTGTGTGTATACCTGCATAGGCATTTGCATTCCTGTCACAGATGCAAAACTGTTTTGGTTTCCCATTCTTTATGCATTTCATTAGTCTGTGAAGAAAGTGGATGAAACAATGTAGTGATTCACTGGGGAGTTCTCATTCTGATGTATGTTCATGAACTAGGCAGGAATGCATGATCACATAAACAGGGAGATTTGTAAGGACTATGGAGAGCAGAGGAAGGGCATTCTGAAAGAGTACTCAGGGGATAGTTCCTGCCTGCTACATATGGTTGGTTAACTAAACTTGAAAAGAAACAAGATCACAAAGAGGATGTGAAGAAGGATGCTAGGGCTATAAACTTTCTACAAAGCAATGGCAAGAGTCTTATCCTTGTGCTGGTATGGTTGTCCACTTGACACAAATTAAACACATCCAGAAGTTGGAGTCTTGAATTAAGAAAATGTATCCATACGATTGGCTTAACCTTAACCTTGAAGTATCTTTTTACTTACTGATTCATGTGGGAAGGCCCAGCCCACAGTGGGAAATGTTACTGTTGTTCAAGTCTTCCGCAGTATTTAAAAAAAGGAGGCTGAACAATCCACTAGAGCAAAAATATGGCCTTAAATTCAGTTCCAGCCTTTAGGCATCTACCTTAACTTCCTTCCTTGACTTCTCTGAATGATGGACTACGATTGTAGGGAGGCTGCTTGTTTGTTCCTGGTTGCTCAGCCCCGAAATAACCAAACAGAAGCTGTATTAATTGAATAACTGTTTTGCTCATTAGCTCTAGCTTCTTATTGGCTAACTCTTATAACTTAATTAGGTCCATTTCTATTAATCTATGTATTGCCACATGTCTGTGGATTACCAGGTAAAGTTCTGTCCAGAATCTGTCACTGGTGGGACTACATGGCCTCTCACTGACTCTGCCTTCTTTCTCCCAGCATTCAGTTTAGTTTTCCTCACCTAGCTCCTTTGCCCTATCAGGAGCCAACACAGTTTTTTTTTTATTAACCAATGATATTCATAGCATACAGAGGGGAATCCCACATCACCTCTCCTTTTCTGTTAAAAGGAATGTTTTAACTTTAACAAAGAAAAATTACATATAACAAACAAGTATCAAGCAAGTACAGTTATAATATTTTTATCTACTTTATCTTTTGTCATAACTAAGGAAAACTATAATTGTAACTATCTATTTGTTAACTCCATTAAAAGCTCCAGAAGAATATAATATTACCTAAGTAAACAGAAAGTACATTGTAAGCAACTTCCAATCTCTACAATTGACAAAGACATCTTGCTGTCTGGATAGTCACCCAAAGTTCTTCTGTAATGTTGCAAGTACCCATCCTCAGCCTACTGGCCCATAGTATCTGGCAGACTTTTCTATGAACCAGGAAATTTCAAAGACAATTCTGCCTATATTGGCAATTTGTCAGGTCACATTCTTCTGTGTCATGCAAAATGTCTAGCAGACTCTTTCATGTAACAGGAACCCTGAAGGAACATCTCACATGTAAGCAAGTTCAGCAGTTATTTTTCTGTGGGTGATGCATGTCCAGTTCATACAGCATAACATCAAACAGTTCAGGCAAGAGGAGTTTCTTGCCCAAATGGTGAGCAAACTGCATAAGGGGTCTCTTTGATACCCATCTTCCTCTTAAAGTAGATTGGTGCTGCCAGGAGTATATGTGTTTCATTGTCAGGAAAAGTTCTAAGATTTTAAACATTTTAAATGTGATATTCTGAAGGTCTCTGAAAGATTTGTAGAATACCTATCTCTACATGTCTAGAAAACATAACTAACATAACGAGTTTGACTATTATAGTCGAGTCTCTATTAACCTAGGTTTCTTAATTATACATTTTAAATGAGCTGCAAAAACATAAAACCTTAATCAAGAGCAGAAATACACATATAAAAAATTGACCTTAAATTTGTATCAATAAGCCAAGATTTATACCAATGAAATATTATTCATTTCTATAGAATATCCCACTTTAAATGTAAACAAACATTTTAATCAATCATTTAAGAAATTTCGGCATATTTCTCTCCAAACTGTGTTCTGCTTTTTATTGGGCAAAGTTATTTTGAGGGAGTTCATGGTGACCTTTCAGGGGCTCTTGGTCCATAAAACCACATTAGTCTGGAATTAATCCACAGGTTCTCATCCTCTGTGGTAACAATAGAATAACCTCCTTTATAAAGCAACAAATCCATAGACTAAAATTTTCAAGAAAAAATATCTTTAAAGTATATATGTTGGTTACTTAGCTCCTTCACAGTCAAAACATTCAAATAAAACACAATAATATACATAATTAAGACTCTCTGAATTTTTCATCTTTATGTGGCTAATTTTTTCCATTACTTTTTAATTTTTATTTTATATCATTACTTCTTTAATCTATGACCATCTATAATCTGTCTCTTTACAGACTTTACTTTTTCTAACCCATTTACTTTCTTTTATGACACTCTATACTTTTTTCTTCTCTCTTCCAAGCCAGTGTACATTTTTAAATACACTGTCTTATTTAGAGTTATTTTATGTCTGAATCTGTCCTTATTGCGTATCTATAATCCTTTGCTGATCAGGATGACTTCTTAAAATGCTAAGCCCTTCTCAAAAACCTAAGCAGTGGTATTGCTAGGGCAATACAACTCTGCCTGTTTGCTCCACCCAGTCTGACATGGAATAAGTTTATTCACTACCTCTGAGACTACCATGTGAAAGCCTTCCTCACCACCTTAACTCTGATAACCAGTTGGCACATGCTGCCACCAAGTGACTTGCAGAATACTGCCCACAAAACTCATTTAAATACTCAGGCTCCTGAAAGAGCCAGAGTTTTTCCTGGGAGCACAGCCCAGAAAGCCACCATTTCAAAACTGTGTGGCTTTTTTCTGCTATGGCTGAGTCAAGAAGACCTCTCTTAATGTAACCATGGCCATCAAACAGAGCTCATCCAAAAAAAAAAAAAAATGCAGCTAAACTTTGTATTTTAGAATATAGAATTTCTTTTCAAGAGATCTCGGGTTTTAAGTGGATTTAGTTGGCCACATTGATGTTCCAATCTGTTGTACAAGGCTGCTCATTAGATCTAAATAAATGTATTCAACCACAAGTTGCTTTTGGTTTTGGTGTTTTATCTTAGCAATAAAAAAAAAAAAACTAACAAAGACAGAAATTGGTTTCAAGTGCACGGGATATTTCTCTGATAGACCTGACCCTTGGGTTTTGGGGGGGGTGTGATAGTGTCATTAAATTTTGGCCTATAAAAGTCATTGAGTGCTTAGAGCCCAGTGGGATGTACCTTCTAAACTTGGGAAGTAAATAGTCTTGAGAAAAATGCAGACAATAAAGGCTTAGTTTGTGATGTTTCAAAGAAAAGTTTTGATAGTTCCTTAAATATTTATTGGGGAAGCTAAATTGGCTAAATTAAGAATTTGTGGTTCTGAGAAAAAAATAAATTTGTGGTTTTGAGCACATAAAGCTGAAGAATTATCTGTGATTAACAAGAGACTAGAATCACTAAAGGGAAATCTTTGCTTTGCTGGGACAATCCCTAGTGGTCAGCTGGGACGGAAGAATCAGCAATGTTTAAAATGAGACTGGCATCACTGAGCAAAAGTCTTCTTGGCAAGTGTTTCTTCAGTCAGTCCCCAGATGCTGTGTTCGAGAGGCAGTCAAGGTTTCCTCCCAGTCAGGCAAATGAACTTTATAACATATGTGAATTCCCCAGGAACTGCTGGATTTGAAGGCCTGAAGACATGGAGAGTAGTTGAGGCTTGATAAAATGTGGCAGGCCTAGAGTCTCTAAATGAGGGCAGGCGAGGCCATTTAGTAACATTGTAGACTCAGTTGCAGTAGACATGCCAGGAATGAGCAAGTCAAGGACAGAAGTTGTAATTTCACACCACTTGGCTTGATCAGGGTCTCAAGAGAGTCCAAAGAGGCAACTGATAAAATTGCAGGTGAGAATCTAGAATTTTGTAGATGCTAGTACTCCTGGATGATTACCAAGGACAGTAGCAGGCATAGAGTATGGGTAGCCTGAGCCCACAAAGAACCTACATGTGTTATGGATGACAGAGCTAGAGAAGAAGAATTTTCTAAGTCTGTGAGGCCCAGAGGATAGGGACTGTATCTCAAATATTCAACACTGCACATACGATGTTAGACTTGTATTTGCTTTGACCTGATGGTAACTGTGCCCTGGTTCTTCCTTTTTGAAATACAAAGTATGTAACTTGGATTTTACATTATAGGAGCGCACAGTTACTGTTTTCCTCCTCAGATTTTGCAGGGACTTCAGATGCTTTAGAGATAGTCAGAATATCTTAGATATTTTAGAAAGTTTTCTTGATATTTTAGAGAGACTTTGTAAGTTTTTAAAAGACAATGTTTAAGGTGGAATTTTTAGAAGAAATAAGACTATCATTATTTGCTGATGATATGATAGTTTACATAAGTGACTCAAAAATTTTACCAGGTGTAACATGAGGGGGCCAGGCCCTGCTTGCTTATTTTTTCTGTCCTCTCACCAGGTCCCCTCAACTGTTTATCTCCAAAGAAAATCACACATAGGTCTCCATAAATTATAAAGCTGATTGGCCCATTAGCTCTAGCCTCTCAATGGATAACTCTCACCTCTTGATTAACCCATTTTTCTGATCTATGTTAGCCATGTGGCTCAGTACCTTTTTTCAGTGGGGCAGCTCACATCCTGCTACTTCTGTGGTCTGGGCAGAAGTGGGAGGAATCAACTTCCTCCTTCTCAGAATTCTCCTGTTCTCATTATATCATTTCTACTTCCTGTCTGGTTTTCCCGCCTATATTTCCTGCCTGTCCAATCAGGCGTTTATTTATAACATGATTGACAGATTACAGACAATTCTCCTGCACCAACCAGGGAACTCCTATAACTCATAAACATCTTCAGTAATGTAGCAGAATACAAGATTAACTCAAAAAAATCTATAGCCCTCCCTTTTACAGATGATACTATAGCCCTCCCTTTTACAGATGATAAACAGTCTGAGAAAGATATCAAGGAAACACCACCCTTCACAATCACCACAAATAACATAAAATATCTTGGGGGTAACTCTAACCAAACAAGTGAAAGATCCGTATGACAAGAACTTTAAAACTTTGAAGAAAGAAATTAAAGAAAACACAAGAAAATGGAAAGATCTCTCATGCTCTTGGGTAGGAATAATTAACATAGTAAAATTGGCAATCTTACCAAAGTCAAAGTGCAGATTCAATGCAATGCCTAGAAAAATCCCTTAGAGACCTCAAAAGAACAATACTAACTTCATATGGAAAAAATAAAATAATCCCAGAAAACCAAAAGAATCCTGTACTATAAAAGGAACTTCAGGAGGCTTCACAATCCCTGACTTCAGTTTCTACTATAGAGGTACAACAATGAAAACAGCTTGATATTGGCATGAAGACAGACAGGAGGAAAAATGGAATCGAATAGAAGATCCATATATCAACTCATGCACCCATGGACACAAGATTTTTGACAAAGAAGCTAAAAATATAAAATGAAAAAAAAAGCATATTCAACAAATGGTGCTGGTATAATGGGATACCAACACATAGAAGAATGAAAATAGATCCATATCTATCAACATGAACAAAACTCAAGTCCAAATGGATCAAACCACACTGAACATAAAACATAAAACTAACCACACTGAACTCAAGTTGGCTTTGGTAATGGCATTACATCACATAGTAATAAGCATGGTGTTTTATTATAGCAGTAACAACCATACCTAAGAATTTATACACTGATGATAGCTGTTTTGTTCTGTATTAATCTAGAATGCTATTAGACAGTTCAGGAGATATGTAAGATTCAATGACCTTGATATGTGTGACATCCCCTTGACACTTGCACACACAGTAATGATGGGGAAGGGGGAATCTCAGTGACAAGGCCTATCTGGCCAGAAAAGAAAGGCTAACATGGCCACATGACCATCAAATTGAATTGATTTTGTTGTTGTTATTGTTCCAGGAAAAGCAGAGTCCTTGTTGATTTCTCAAATTACCATATCTCTGAATAAGGAACAAATTAAAGATTTAACCCCTGGATTTTGTTTATGAATGTGTAGCACAGGCTCCTTACAATACTTTCAGGGAATTGAAACTAAGGTGATCAGAAAGAATTGTCAAGATACTTTTACCCAAGCCAAGGATAGAGCCTTTCCTGTGGGCATCACTGTGAGGGTTATCACAGAGGACGAACATGCCAAGTTCTAAGAATATAGATAGGAAGTTAAGGAAGAGATAAGGAAATAGGCCCAAGACAACTCTAAACAAACAATTCTCATGAATCCTCTATTTGGAAGAACTGATCAAAGGGAATTGAAGTAAAACATAAGATAAAAGATGTGAGACATACATGCTAGAAAATGTGAGGTTACAATTAGAAACTGGAAGAGACAGATGTTATCATCAGAGATTTTAAAGGCCTACATTCAGTCTGTCTTAAAAGAGGAGCCAAGATGATTACTCAGTGATTGTCTGTTTTCTCCACAGAGCCTGATGGCATGAATTTGATCCCAAGAACCCACAGAAAGAGGGAAGGAAAAAAAGGTTTATTTGACTTTTGTATGTGTACTATGTCATACATTGATGGAGGAAGGTCATTGGTTAAATAAAGAAACTGCCTTGGTCCTGATAGGACAGAAAATTAGGTAGGTGGAGTAAACAGAACAGAATGCTAGGAAGAAGAGAAGTGAGCTCAGATGCCAGGCCACTGCTCTCTGGGGCAGATGCGATGAAGCTCAGACCCAGGATGGACGTAGGCTAGAATCTTTCTGGTAAGTGCACCTTGGTGCTACACACATTAATAGAAATGGGCCAGGGAGTGTTTAAATAAATATAGTTTGTTTGTTGTTATTTCAGGGCATAAGCTAGCCAGGCAGCTGGGAGCAGGGTGGCAGGAATGCAACCCACAGCTCCTTCAACAATACATGACCATGAAAACATATTTATGAGTATGCACACTAACAATAACAATACATACATTTAAAAAGCTCTTCAGAGATAAAGAAATAATAGCCACATTAATAATATATAATACATAATTAATAATAAATAAATAATAATGTCATTCAAATTTTAGTTATAACTACTTTTGCATCAGAGAGGGAAGAAAGTACAGACTCTGGTGATACGGTTCAGTGGAAAAAGCACCTGAGATAAGTTTCTAGAAACCACACAAAACCAAGCACACCAATAGACATCTATTATCCCAAAACTTGAATGTTACAATAGAAGGTGGAGCCAGGCCAGGCAGCCTACTATATATGAGATCTAGGCACAAAAATAGACTGCTTCAAACAAGATGGAAGATGATGACAAAGGATGTCTTCTAGTCTTCATACTTGTACTGTACCAGATGTATGACTGCTTTCATACACGCACACAAGATTAATGGGAAAAATATAGAAAAACAGGGGGGCAGTGTAGATACTTCTAATCTATGCCTTGGGGATATTTGTGAATCAGTTTTTAACTAAAAGAGGAGAAATAACCCCTTTTGAACTAAGCTGTTAAGACTGAAAATGTCAGATATGGAAAGACTATCATTTCTCTCTAATAAATGCCGAATATTCTCCTTTTCTGCCACATGCATTTGACTTAGTGTATTGGATTTAGACATTTATACAGTGTGAAGCAACAGTGAATAGACTCTTACTGGCATTTCAAAGCCAGTAGGATAAATTATAGCATTTTTCTTTGGCTAGACTGTCAATAGCATTAGGGACATATTATATAGTCACCAGCCAAGTCTCATGTTGTTAAGCATCCTGATCAAGGAAGTACAATAGAAATGTTGACTGGATCATCTCGTGATGGGCAGCTGGGATGAGCACACGTGATATTAGACATCGCTGAGTCAGTGTTAAAGTCTGTGCCAGGAATTTGCAATAATAGATCATCTGTATTGTGGGGGCAGAAAAGCTTACAGAAATGCTTTGATATGGTTTGAGCTTGCTCTGCAGGCTGCTAGAAGGTTCTATGCATATTAAAGAAGAGCAAGACAGGATTCTTGTGTAACTATGTGTTCTGCTTTTAAAAAATCTGAAGACTATGATTTGTCTTCTTCTGATGCAGTATTCTCCCAAAGTAGATGAGCCTCTTACAATGCCTATAAATATTCAGTGACAGATCCCCAAATGATTTCCTCAAATTGTCATATATTAAAATCACAGAAATATACAGAAAGGAATCAAGCAAAAAAAAAATACCATTGCTATTATTAGACAACTTTCTTGACATTTAAGCAAATAACTTTTTAGCCCATGTATATGTTTGTATTTTATTTATATGCAGATAAGGATGATACAAAACTATGTAGGTATTAAACTTTTAATGTTTCACAGGAAGCATGCATGTTTGTGACATTTTACATTGATCTGCTTGAAAATCCAGCACTAATAGTCATGATGGAAATATGTGTCAAAGATGCAATGTAGGGGAAAAAATGGGACATCTGTTCATCCATATCTATTTTGAAGGAATTGTCATTGGGCTGTATGAGAGATCCCAGAAAGATGCTGTGTTAAAGATATTTTAAATTGTGATGACTTGAGGTTCACATAATGAGAACAACCTTTTCTGTAAAATATTGTTGAATAAAGGAAATGAAAATTGTTCATTACACCAGCTACCTTAGGCATTGGAGAATTGTCTAAACTGTGTATCTATCTATCTATCTATCTATCTATCTATCTATCTATCTATCTATCTATCTATCTAGCTATCTATCTATCTAGCTATCTATCTATCTATCTATCTATGACTATATTAAAAAACTGTTTAATACACACACACATAAACATACACATATATTTCAATCTTCCATATCTGGTAATTTTGAGAATCTACATAAACAGTAAATAATATGTAAGGTAGACTTTTCAATTAACTGGCATAGAGGTTCAAGCCTGTGCTACAACAGACATGGAGATAATCAATGAAGATTTAGAGATATATTATCTCTAAGAAGTAAAATAATCATTTTTCTAAATATTAACTGACCACTAAGATAAGCAAAACCTTTTTTTTTCTATTTTAAGTAACAGTTTTATTCTTTGAAAATTTCACACGTCACATATGTGTACAGCATACCTCGATCCTACACACCTCCCTCTAAGTGTCCAGAAAGCTTCCTGACATCT
>NC_022013.1:16955113-16962726 GCF_000317375.1 Microtus ochrogaster | reverse complement strand
AAACCCTGTCTCGAAAAAACCAAAAAAAAAAAAAAAAAACCTGAGAGAGTTTAATTTTAAATGCAGAAAAAGCAAAGTTTAACACAGCTTTTTGCTGTTTGCTTGGCAGTGTACCACAGAGAGATTTTCCTGACTCCACAATAAAAAAAAGCCGTGCCATTTTAAAACAAGGCTTCCTGGGCCCTGCTGCCAGTGCAGTCTTCGGCTATGGAGCATTTGTGGGCATAGATGTTTGTGTGCTCACTCAGGGTTGGGAACAAAGTTCCTGAGACCATGCCTGTGGCTTGGCACTCCCTGCCTGGGTAGGCATCAGGATGAGGTCTACTAGAAAGTGGCAGTTTTGAAATACCAGTTTTTGGGCTATGCTGCCAGCATGACCTCTGTGTCTTGTGGGAGACAGAGTATTTAAATGGGGTTTGTGAATAAAGTGCTACAGAGTGCCTGAAAGGGGGGCATCGCGTCTCAGAGGCACAAGAAGCTCTGCCATGCTAGTGGTACAGTGCACAGCTCAGAGGCACAAGCGGCTCGGTCATGTTGGACTGGGTGGGGCAAGCAGGCAGTAACTGTGTTTGACCTGGGAATGTCACAGCTTAGATTCTTAAAAGCTTAGCATTTTAAAAGCTCTTCAAGACAGTAGAAAATTAAAGATAATACAATAGGACAGATTCAGACATAAAAGACCTTTAAATGGGTCATACTGTTAGATAAATGTACATAGTCTAGGGAGAGAAAAATAAAAAGAGTATATAGTCCTAAAATAAAGTTAATGCTTAAAAAAGGGTAAAGTCTTCATAGAGACAGAGTAAAGTCATAAAGATATATAAGCCACATAAAAATGGAAAATTCACAGAGAGTCTAGATTATGTGTATTTTTGTGTTTTCTTTGATTTTTTTTGATTGTGAAGGAGCTGTATTAAATACAGAGAAACATTTCATTGTATGGGCTAAGATAAACCAGCATGTATATTGTAAAGGTATTTTTACTTCAGAATTTGGGTCTAAGGATATGATGCTTTGAAAAGATGTTCTTCTTTTGTTTTTACAGAAGATGAGACCCTGTGGATTGCTTCTAGACCAATATGGCATGATAGACCACACACCCCTGAAATGTTGCTGTGAACACCCTCAAAAAATTACTTTGCTAAACAGATACAAGTTTAAGGTCAATTTTGTTATATGTATATGTATATTTCTGCTCTTGATTCAGGTATTGTGATTGTGTAGTTCATTTTAAAATGTAATGTATAATTAGGAAATATAGGTTGTTAATAGATAATCATCAATAATAGTCAAGCTTGCAGTCATGTTAGTTAGATTTTCTTGATATATAGAGATATATTTCAGTTAAACAGGCATTCTTCATATCTTTCAAAGACTTCAGAATATAGCATTTAGAATGTTTTAATAACTTAGGGTTTTTTATGACAATGAGACATGTCTGTTCCTGGCAGCACCAGCTACTTCAAGAGGAAGATGGGCATGGAAGGAGCTCCTTATGGAGTTGGTTAGCCATCTGGGCAAGAACTGCTCTTGCCTGGACTGTTGCATAAACTGGACATTAAGAACCCACAGAGAGAGGACTGCTGAACTTGCCTAAAGGTGAGATGGTATTTTGGGGTTCCTGCTTCATGAAAGAGTCTATGGGACATTCTGCAGGATACAAAAAAGTGACTGAACTGTTTTTAAAATTATCTGCTTCATGAAAATGTCTGCTGCATACTATATGGGCCTGTAGGCTGAAAATGGATGCCCCAATGGTACAGAATAACTTTGGGTGGCTGTACAGGCAGAGAGATGTTTCTTTCATTTCTAGAGTTTAGAAGTTGCTTATTTCTTGTTTCCTTTGGTAATATTATATCCTTCGGGAGTCTTTGATGGAGTTGAAGAATGGATAGTCATCATTAGAGTTTTCCATTGTTATGATAAAAGATAAAATAGATCTAAATATTGTAACTGTAATTCTTGTTTGATGACTGTTATATGTAATTTTACTATGTTAAAGCCTTCCTTTTTGTTGAAACAGTAAAAGGGAAATGTGTAGGAGGTCTTTCTGTATTTGTGTTGCTTTCATTGATTGAATAAAGAAACTGCCTTGGTCTTTAGATAGGGCAGAAAATTAGGTAGGTGGGGAATACAGAACAGAATTCTGGGAAGAAGGGCAGTATGGCAGATGCCATGATTCTCCTGCATGAGATGGCCGCTGGTTAGAGTCTTTCCCAGTAAGCCATGACCTAATGATAAACACAGGTTAATAGAAACGGGTTAGATAAAGATGTAAGAGTTGTCCAATAAGAAATTAGAGCTAATAGCCAGGTAGCAATTTAATTAATACCGTTTTCTGTGTGGTTACTTTGGGGATTAAGCTAGCAGAGTGGCAGGATGTGGCCTGCCCCTCATACTACAAGCCTGGTCTACAAGAGCTAGTTCCAGGACAGGCTCCAAAGCTACAGAGAAACCATATCTTGAAAAACAAACAAACACAAAAAGAACACAGTAAGCATCAATAGTCCATGGCCACACAGAAGAATCTTTTTTTCCAAAGTTGAGTTGGTTTCATTATGTTTGATTCTTGACAAAAAGGCACTAAATAGAATATATAAAAACTATAATTATGCTGCAAATAATTCACAAATCAATACTATATGGCCAAGGAATTTTCCTTTAGGAAGCACGTATCTTGAAATTGTTAGGAGAAAAATTTTAATCTGTCATTGTATGTTTGATCAAGATATAGAAAAAAAAGAATTCAGTAAAATGAATATAATTGTAAAAATCTCTTGGGCCATTAAGTTAAATAAATATTATATAATTCATCTCCCTGTCTGTGGGAAAGGGAAATCATAGATAGAGAAATATAAATAATAGACAGATGGATTATTTATGATATTTAGATAAAGGATAAATAAATATATGATAGAGAGAAGATAAATATGAAGATGATAGTTAAGTCATAAATATATGACATATCTTAGGTAGGTATAGATAGAGATAGATATGTAAATAGAAAGAAAGAAAGAAAGAAAGAAAGAAAGAAAGAAAGAGAAAAAAAGATCAAAAAAGTCAAAACAGGTTTAATTTGTAACAGACAAAAGTGCCCCTACTGGATACCAGAAGCAAAAAATAATAATAAACCCCAGTGACAGGAATGAATTATCTATATGGTGGTTATTAGCTAGTAAGGTACCAAAGACACACTAACACAACAATCTATTGTCAATGTTCTTGGTTACCATTCAGAACTGGAGAGAAAGACCCTGTCACAGAACACGTAGAAATAACAGCCGTATGGTCTTGGAAGCTTCATCACTGGATGGCTAGTTTTCATAGTTCTGGAAGAGAAGAGTAGTAATCAATTTACCCTAGAGTGAGCCCTGTGAATTACTGTAATAACTAACCTGACAAAACATGCTCATTGGTGCAAAATCAGCAAAAATGATATGGGAGTAATTAACTACTTTCTGATTAAATTTAAAGATTGCCCAAAAAAACAGGCAAGGAATCTATGGCTTGACACATCATAGACCATAGTAAAGAAACATTTGCTATGATTCTACTAAATGTACATAGTATTAAACTAATGGTTAATGACCTGTAGATTAATGCATTTCTCAAACTTCATCAGATAAGCTTCTCCTTGCCAGAAGATGATGATCAAAAGGGAGACCCACAGCTGGCTGAGGTGTAGAGAATAAGAGATTACAAGTGTCTGTTCCAAAATGGAATACATATACTCCACCTCTTTTTTCAAAGACTTTTGGATTATTTAAGAAGGGACTGATAGCCATTCCTTACTATTCTTAATGTTACCACGGACACTGACCTATTCATATTACATCCTTGTTTCTAGAGGCAAATTCAACCTCTAAATGTGTTATATGGACTATATACATAATTTTTAAAAAGAATTTATTCTGGTAGAGTCTATTTTCCTTATCTCATAAAAGGGAAAGTGAGGTTTCAAAAATATAAAGTGATTTCCTGAGGTAGATTAGCTATTATGCACCATTAGATAAGATTAAAGCATCATGAAACTGGAGAAAATGTAAAGCCTTTTACCCTATAATATACAACTGCTTGTTCACTTCTACTTATGACCTGTAGACAGTCTGCATGACTGCTTAACATAAAAAGCACTGTATTCCCCTTTCTAATTTCATTGATAAATAGGAATGTTGAGTGACTAATTGGGGGGGGGCACTATGGTCATTTTGTCATTATTGCCAGAAGAACCACCAGTTTGTCTAAAAGACACAGTAACACAAATATCCAACCATAAATAACATTTGGAGATGTCATTGACTCGAGAGATGGTTAAGAAAAGTCTTAAATGTGAAAGCCCAAAGACCAGAGTTTATTCTATTTTAAACCATGAAACCATGTAAAAATAAAGCCAAACATTGTGGTGTACACTCATAATTACAACACTTGGGAGACAGAGCCAGTTGAGCAATTTGGCAAACTTTAGGCTAATGGGAGCATGTCTCACAAAACAAAGTGAATGCCACCTGAGGAATGGCACTTGAGGTTATCATCTGACCTCAGCATGAACATGTATAGAAACACACCATTGGAGGATTCAATAATGTAAAACCAGGACACCCACTGTATTTTTAAAATGTAATAGTTTCTTCTGGGCAGTACAGACAAAACACAACCAAGAAATTTCAACAATATCATTGAGTAAAAGAGGTTTGCATATTGCAAATACCACCTGTCTTGCTAATATAGATGGAGGAAATTTCACTAGTCCCAACCTCTGGATGATGAGCTAGAGTTAATCAATGACTCATGGAAAGGGAAGAACCAATCTAACTCAATGATATTGTGCTTGATAGATTATCCAGTCCCAATTGGTTAGCCCTAAGCATGTGTGTGAGCAACACTAAAATGGAATCAGTAGGATTCTCTTATGTGTATATGGGGGATTTAGAAGGAAAAGGTGGAATGGAAAATGCTGAAACTAAATTACAATTCAAAACCCAAGAAAATTTTTAAAATTACCTGTAGAGGAAGGGTTAACTATCATGAGACTCTTTTCTCTTCAATGAAGAGTTTTAAAAGTAAATTTTGTATTTCAGGATGCAAGAGTGACAGGGTTAGAAGCAGGAATAAGAAGTGTCACAGACAAACAAACAAAAAAGGGCATTTCTGATGTATGCCACCCAGGTCTCAGCCATAATTAATATAGATCTGTCCACATCATTTACTATAATGCAAGAGTCCCCACAGGCATTTTCAAAGGCCTCTCTCCCATGGAGTTCTCAGAATTTGTCATATTGACAATCAGCAATAACCATTACAAATCCTCAGTTATTTGGGACTCAAATCACATCACTTTTGTGTATGATATCCTTTCATCAAACATTTCTATAGTATAAAGGCCATTTTATAAAACATTTTCAGTCTAATGCTCAAATTTCCCAGTTATCAACAGTCCCAGCCCTTTAAAACTCAGTCCAACAATATCAACTCCTGGTGTTACCATATTCTAATGGCACAGAGGAAGCCTTACTATTCAAAAAGAGAATAACTGGGGCATAAGCCATCACACATGTTAGGGATTATACTTGTTTGAAGAGACAATATGACCACAGCAACTCTTATAAAGGAAAAAGATTTAATTGAGGTGCCTTATATTTTTAGAGATTTAGTCCAGTATCATCATGGTGGGACATGGAAGTAGGCAGGCAGTCAGGCAATCATGGTCTAGAGATGAGAGTGCTATATCTTGATTGGCAGGCAACAGAAAGTAAACTGAGGCACTGGGCATGGCTTGAGCATATATGAGACCTCAAAGCCAATGTCCACAGTGAAACACTTCCTTCAACAAAGCCCTACCTATTCCAACAAACCACACATCCTATAGTGCCACTCCCTCTGAACTTATGTGGGCCATTACAGTCAAACTACCACAACACCAGAGCATAGAAAAGCCACACAGAAAAAGCAGTGTAAGGGAGAGTTTACCATGGCAGTGAAGTCCCAAAGGCAGGTGCCTAAAGGAGCTAGTCTTCTTATTTTGATAGAAGAAAATAAAAATGAATATATGAATATTTGCTTAGCTCACTTTTCTCTTATATAGCCCTCGTCCCAACCACAATTAAGAGCTCCTTCCTCATCAGTTAATACAGTCAAAAGAATCCCCTAAAGGTATGCTGAGACCAGTTTCACTGGTGGTTCTAGGAATCATTAATTGGCAATTAACACTAAGAATCACAGTTGTCAAAATTTTATTCACCTCACAATTATATTTAATTATTGTAGTTGATCTGGTTCAGTAGCACTTGGAACTCTCAGTTGTTTTGCAGTATTACTAAGAGAACATACTGATTGTTAAGAACAGTTGCAATGTTGTGTGTGCACACAGGTATGTGATTATATCTGGATGTACATAGGTGAATAGACACATGTGTAATGTATATTATATTTTATACCATGTTTTGCCTTATTTCTTTGTTTTAAAATGTTTAGAGCTGTTATTACTAGATCTTTGAATCTGAAGAGTCAACTTGATGATATTTAGTAGTACCATAGAAACACAATTCTGTGTATACTAAGATTATGTTTCCATAAATGTTTGAATGAAGAAAGAATACAGATACCAAATGTGAAGAGCACCTTCCCATGGACTTGAGATGAGGACTGAATAAAAGGTAATGAAAGCCAGCATTCATTTCCTGTCATCCCTAATATGGATGCAATGTGATCAAGTTACTTCAAGTTTCTTCTACTATTACCTCCTGGTGAAACACTGTAGCCCCAGAGACTGTGAGCCAGAATCAAAACTTCTTTGCTAATATTGTCTTTGATGGATATTTTGTCACCATAATAAATAAAGTAGCTAATACAATAGGTCAAAGAAATATAAATTCTTAATGTTGAAAATTACAAGGTTTCTGCCATGCCAATTTCATCTGATTTTATTAATGTATAATGTCTAGAGTACTGCTATAGCTAACATTTGGTTCTGTCTTTTTTATTTATGAGAATAAAGAAGATATTTGATCTATAAACATTACAAAATAGATATTCTATCTAGAAAATGTCTTAGGGCTTAATACTTCTGTAAGGGGACATCACGACTGTGGCAACTCTTATAAAGAAGATATTTTATTGAGAAGTCTCACTTACAGTTCAGAGGTTCAGTACATCAGGCCAGGGAGCATAGTGGCATGTAAGCAGGCATGGTGCTGGAGAAATAGCTGAGTATCCTATATTTTGTAGGCAACAGGAGTTTGACAGCCTGTTACAGTGATTAAAGTTTGAGAAAAGGACCTCAAAGCCCAATCTAGAGTGACACATGTACAACCAGAAGGTGTGGTCTGGATTAAATTTCTTCCCTCCATCCTCAAGATATGAATTAAAGGCTCGTGTCAACCAGCTTACTCCATCAAGACCACACTTCCTTCAAGTAGTTCCTTCAAGTAGATGAAACCTCTTAGTAGTGCCAATCCCTATGAACATATGCGGGACAAATACATTTCAACAACCGAGTTCCAATTTCTGGCTTCCATAACCCTTTAATAATGCATTTAACAGCTGGGCGGTGGTGGCACACACCTTTAATCCCAGCACTCGGGAGGCAGAGGCAGGTGGATCTCTGTGAGTTCGAG
>NC_022013.1:16928895-16955013 GCF_000317375.1 Microtus ochrogaster | reverse complement strand
AGAGCTAGTTCCAGGACAGGCTCCAAAACCACAGAGAAACCCTGTCTCGAAAAACCAAAAAAAAAAAAAAATAATAATGCATTTAACAATGCAAAATGCATTTAATACAATTTTTAAAAGTCCACATAGTCTTTCACAGTCTCAAAAATGTATCAGCTTTTCTTTAATTTCTCTCCACAAGTTCGAAACTTACCAAGGTGGGATCTTGGCCACTTCTTTATTCCATTTCTTAACTGTTTATCTTCATGAACAAAGAACTTAGCTCTTTTCCATCTTCTTGTATTCTTTTCTTCTTCCAAAATGTTTTTTCTTGCCCAGTTTATTCCTTTTAATTACATTTTTTTTTCATTACAATTACCACTAGAATCCACATGATAGAGCCTATACTAGGCTGTTTTAAGATTTCCTCTGCCAATGAATTAATCCATAACTCATTACTTTAGACTGAGACAGATCCTTTGAACAAGAACAAAATGCAGTCATCCTCTTCATCAAAATATCACAAAACTGATTTCTAGGCAACATACTAAAATTCTTCCTCAAAACCTATTGAGATGTTTCCCTATGGCTCATCAAAGTGTACTCAGCATGACCATACTCCCATTAGAATAGCCCATTAAGAAGCACTTAATTCATTCAGCTACTTTCATAATCCACAGTCACATCTAGAGTCTTAATGTCAATGTTATTACAGACCAAAACATGTTCCGGCCTATTGCATCAATACCCCACTCCTGGTACTAATTTGTCTTATTTAGGGTTTTTATTGTTCAAAAAATTACAAAAAGCAAGTTGGGGGGAGTAAAGGATTCATTTATCTTACCTTCAGTGTTGCTGTTCCTCACTGAAGAAAGTCAGGACAAGAACTCAAATATGGCAAAATCCCAGAGACAGAAGCTAATACAGAGGCCATGAAGGGGAGCTGCTTCCTGGCTTGTTTCCTCTGGCCTTATCAACTAACCTTCTTGTAGAACCCAGGCCCACATCCAATGGCACCACCCACCATAAACTGGGCCCTCCCTCAATGATCACTAAATGAGAATATACCTTATAGCTGGATCTCATCACTGCATTTCTTCAACTGAGAGTCCTTCCTTTCTTATGGCTCTAGGTTGTATCATGTTGGCACACAAATCCATCTAGTACAGAAGATTTTTAAAACAGAGGCTAAGCCAGCCAGTGTTGACACATGCCTTTAATCCCAGCACTCATGGAGTTAGAGGCCAGCCTGGTCTGCAAAGTGAGTTCCACAACAGCCAGGGCTGTTCCACAGAGAAACTCTTTCTCAAAAAAGAAAAAAAAAATGAATCTGTGCCTACCTCTAGGGTCCTTGGGCATTCATCCATAATTCAGTAGTTGTTGAGTTTTAGGAGAAAGAGAGCCATGCATCTTTCTGTTGTGGTTCAAGACATTGTAGTTAATTACATTAATTGAGAACAAAACAAAATAAAGGAGTCCTGTTGTCAAAGAAACATGGTAGAAATTGGCCTAGCTCTAGGATTCTTCCCTCATTTTCTCTTTTATAACAGAAAGAGATAGTAGACTTTCCAAAGAGCATATATTTCATGACCCAAAGACTTCTTCAGTCTGTTTTTTTTTACCATTTCTCATTTATTTTACTGCATTTAATCTTATACATCAATGGAAGATGTTTATAGATTGCTTAGCAATTAAAAAGAAGGCATATTCCTTACCCCTGGATGTATAAATCTAAAATAAGTTAGAATTCCTGCTATTTGGAACATCATTTGTATAAACTGGTTCATAATAAACATCGCAAATTTGAATTCTATAGAATCCCCTAAAAGATAGATCTATCCTTATTGAATTCTCAGGAAAAATGATTTTTAAAATTGTACAACTCATTTCCTTTTAACTTTTTGTATTGTGTCCTTATTTCTCTGTGTATGTACACATGTTCATCTGTGTGTTGATATCTATGCATGTGTATGCTTGTTTACCTGTACAGATGCTTCTGAAAATTACAGGTCAAAGTTTGGTTTGTCCTTGGTTGATCTTAACATCAGTACCCTAGGTATAGAAAGCATAAATGTGGAACACATGACAGAGATGAGGCAAATACCATTCATACCTACTTGCATAGCGTTTTCTGGGGTTGAAAGCATTTCACTACCACAAGTAGACACAATAATTAATTTATACCAGTCATATACATTGCCTACTATGTGGACTCTATGATCTCTCTTCTAAAATACACCAGGGATAAACTCCAAATTACCTGGTTAAATTTTGATCATAACTTTCTCAAAGGTTTTTAACCAAATGCCTCCTTTTATTTTCATATGACCTAACCAGTGTTTAAGAGTGTGATGGTTAATTGTGGTTGTCAACTCAATTGGACTGAAGTGGAATCAGTAAAGGTCACATCTGGTGTATCTTTGAAAATATTTATAGAAATAATTGGCTTGTGAATTAATAAAGTGAGTAGGAAAGACCCATTCTGGACAAAGATACCCATTCCATTAGCAGGTATGCAGGTGCAATGACATTGTGAAGGGATAAATAAATATGTCTTGCATGACTGGCCTTTAATGAGCAGATAAGTTACTACTGTTGCTGTCAGACTTCAGACTCTGAGTATGGCATACCTGGTCCTATGTCATTAAGGATCACAATGTGAAATCTATTCTCAGGGCATTCTTCTCCCAAAAAATTCTAAAGCAAGGGTCCTAAGGGAACAGAAGATCAGGATGCATAGAGTTGGGAAGGGGTTGGGAGAAAGGTTGTGCAGGCTATGAGTTCTGATGAAATTCTTATGAATTTCTCATTCTTGAAGATGACTGGGAGAAGATCTTCACCAACCCTGCAACTGACAAAGGTCTGATCTCCAAAATATATAAAGAACTCAAGAAACTAGACCATAAAAGGCTAATCATCCCAATTATAAAATGGAGCACTGAGATGAACAGAGAATTCTCAACAGAAGAAGTTCAAATGGCCAAAAGACACTTAGGGTCATGCTCAACTCCCTTAGCGATCAGGGAAATGCAAATCAAGACAACTTTAAGACACCATCTTACACCTGTCAGAATGGCTAAAATAAAAAACACCAATGATAGCTTTTGCTGGAGAGGTTGTGGAGAAAGGGGTACACTCATCCATTGCTGGTGGGAATGCAAACTTCTGCAACCACTTTGAAAAGCAGTGTGGCAGTTTCTCAGGAAATTTGGGATCAACCTACCCCAGGACCATTCTAGGGAATATACCCAAGAGATGTCCTATCATACTACAAAAGTGTTTGTTCAACTATGTTCATAGCAGCATTATTTGTAATAGCCAGAACCTGGAAACAACCTAGAGACCCTTCCATGGAAGAATGGATGAAGAAAATGTGGAATATATACACATTAGTGTACTACTCAACAGTAAAACACAATGACTTCTTGAAAAAATTAAATTTAAATAGACAGAAAGAAAAAAAGGAAAGAAAGAAAAACAAAATAAAGAAAGGACAGATGGAAGGAAAAGGAAGAAAGAAGGAAGGAAAAAAGGAAAAAAGAAAGGAAGGAACAAACGAAGAAAGGAGGAAAGACAAGTTCTAGAGTCTCTGAGGCTTGATCAATCTCCCTCTATTCTCCCATTTCCTCAAGCTGTTGGAGCAAGTAAACCCTACTTTAGAGAATAGGGCCAACTCCTGAATGTTCATAAAAGAGCTACCATGGGAGAGTGGATTTGGAGAGTAGAAAAACCAAGAAGAGACTTCCTCAATCGAATGCTAAATGATGAGGGATAGAAATCTGGAGGAGTTTCTTCAGTCTAAGTAGACCATGGAAAGCTTAGCCATCTGTTGAAGAAAAATACTTAGCATGTATAGAATGCATTGATTTTCAAGGCACCCTCACCACCATTCCTCTGCTCTCTGCCTGGGTGTGGGTGAAGAGCAAGGGTGTGATGGGGGAATACTCTCAAGGGTTCTCAGAGACCTTCTGGTCACCCCGCCTCTTGGAATCATCAAACTGCTACTATTGTAGTAAAGGTGAACCAATTTCTGAATTTCTGCTTTGGGTGAGGTGTGGTGCTCTCAACTGCAAGCAGTCCTCTTCAAGTAAGCTCTTGAAAAGTGCTTCTTACTTCGGGATCCTACAAAGGAAGCTTAAGTTCATTAGCACCAAACAGTGTGCCCAAAGCCATGACCACCAAACAACATCCTCAAAACTATGGCTTCAAGTGTGACACAAGATGGAAATGTAAACTTGAACCCTGCTTCATGCAACTCCAATGATTAAGATCAATATTTCTTCTAAGGACCCCTAAATTTACAAAATCACTGATATACACAAAGAATGCAGTAAGTAGAGAGATGTGCTCATCTTTTCCAAATTACATAAATTTTCCTCAAATCAAGGAGGCTTTAGGTGGCTATTATATAAATATTAGGCATGCAAAATATGGAAAAAGTTATCAGTTTAATACTTAAAATATATGGTTTAAGATAAATGTTTATGTGGACACAATATGCATAGAGCAAGATAAACTAAATGCCAATATACATTATGAAAGTTACTATTATCAACGTGATAAGACCTAGAGTCAACAAGAGACAATTGTTTCGACATGTCTGCTGCAAAAGAGTTTCTAGGTTAGGTTAATAGAGAGTGGAAAAACACCCTAAATGTGAACAGCATGATTTCATGGGCTGAAGTTCTAGACTGAATGAAAACAAAGAACTGAACTGAGTACTGTACTCTTTTCCCCTTTGCTTCCTGATTGTGGGTGTCGTGTTACCAGCTGCTGCAACCTCCTGTCTCCAGGTCATCCTTTCTATAATGCACTGTATGTTTGAAATGTAAGATTAAATAAACCCTTCCAGGGGCTGGAGAGATGGCTCAGTGGTTAAGAGCATTGCCTGCTCTTCCAAAGGTCCTGATCAATTCCCAGCAACCATATGCTGGCTCACAACCATCTGTAAAGAGGTCTGGCACCCTCTTCTGGCCTTCAGGCATACAGACAGAATATTGTATATCAAATAAATAAATAAATAAATAAATAAATAAATGAATGAATGAATGAATGAATGAATAAATAAATATTTAAATAACCCCTTCCAACCTTAAATTGTTTTTATGGGCAGTTTGTCACAGCAGAGAGAAAAGTAAGTAATAAATGTAATTAAGAGTGATAAACACATATAAACAGATACATAACTCAGTTGTTAATGTAGTCACCAGTATGGCTGCTGACCCATCACAGTCAGATTAAAATGGGTTCAGGAAGTTTATGTTTAAGTAACTGTGGAAATAACTGCTTAGAGAAAAAGCAGTTAGTGGTAAATACTCACCGTAGTAGGTACCAGCTGGAGGTCGCTTTGTGTCAGACATTGTGAATGCTAGTGTTTGTAGTGGGAGAGTTAGGAAGAATTAGCATAACGGAGATTCTAAAGACTTTTCGTAATGCCTCTGATAATACTTAGGGTTAATTTGCTAAAGTGCTTACATGCTGGCATGCATTAAATCAGAAAGGTGACTGGCCAGAGAGGCGACGTCCCAGTCTTAATATTAACACAATCACTCTGGGAGCTAAATCAGCACTATTTTTATCTTCAGCATGGATTTTGAAAACTGCTCATGCCTTTATGGAACAGCTCAGTAAATTCAGGCAAGAAAGGAAAGCTTCTCTCCTAGGAGGACATAATATATAAAGACAAAAACATCAACTATAAATCAATGCATATTGATTTAAGTAAATAGATTCATTGCCCTCTGGTAAACTTTCTCAGAGGTGAACAGTGTAGAGTACCTTCCTTAGAAGTTCTTTGGTTTTGAATTTCTTAACAAAAACTGAAAGAAAGATCCCTTCAAAGTTAAATTTCCTGTATTATCTTTCTTATAGGTTTAGTATTGCACATGTCCAGAGCCCAGCCAAATGGAGCATTTTCTGAGAGACAATGTTTTCTCCCAAGAATCCAAATTAGCTTTGATGAGATCCTTCCACTAGGAGGGCCCAGGACAACTACCCAGAAACTAGAGTTTTGGGCTGCTTTCCCAATGGCCTCCATATGAGTGACCAGTGTTAGCCAGGTATCATGATAGGCTCATAGCTGAGGGAGTTGCAGCATGCGAACGCTCATTTTACAAAGACCAGTATTAGCCTCAGCCTCATTACTTCCATGATCTGCCGTTAGTTATTTATATGCTCTTTAGCATGTTCTCTTTTACTTTGGGGCCAAAGATTTTTTTTAGTTTTGTGTTGTGCTCTCAATTCTACCTAGTCTAGCCTGGTGAATTAGTATGGTTCCTGTTATTTACAGAAGAAGCACAGGTATATGATTACTTATTGAATGTATGGGTAAGTTACGGGGAACGAGGTCCCCTCCTTCATCTATGTGGAGACATTAAAAGGTCTAATGAACTGAGATTTTCTGAGTGTGAAGGAAGCTCTTTCAATTCAGATGAGTATAACCTGGGCTGGCTAGGGTCTCTGATCATCAGTGGCTTCTGGAACCTCTGTTCAGTCAACTCAAATAACAAACATTAATGGCTATAAGTCTTAAAGAGGACTTTTATTTAAAAACTGGTAGATAAAATTTAAGACAATGGAAGAGGCGAACAGAGCTCCTGTATATGAGGAGTAGATCCTAAGAAAGGGGCACAATTGATAGTCTCCACTCAGGGACTAATAAGGCTCTATCAGATGAGGTATGGCTCATGAGATAGTGTAGTTTTAGCTGCTCCACTTCAGAGTGTTTTACTTCTCCATCTCAGGTGTCTGCACTGGAGTTTTGGGCACATTCTCACATAATATTTCTTGTAAATAATGTTCATTTGTGTTTTTGTGTAGAAAAATCAGGAAGACAGCAAGAAATTGAAGCATGAACCAGAGCACCTAAACATTTCTGGTTTCTGGAGGGGAAGAAAATTTTAGCCTTTCTGACAGGTGTAAGATGTTATCTCAAAGTTGTTTTGATTTGCATTTCCCTGATTGCTAAGGAGGTAGAGCATGATCTTAAGTGTCTTTTGGCCATTTGAACTTCTTCTGTTGAGAATTCTCTGTTCAGTTCCGTGCCCCATTTTTTAATTGGGTTAATTAGCATTTTAAAGTCTAGTTTCTTCAGTTCTTTATATATTTTGGATATCAGACCTTTGTTTGTTGCAGGGTTGGTGACGATCTTCTCCCAATCAGTAGGTTGCCTTTTTGTCTTAGTGACAGTGTCATTTGCTTTACAGAAGCTTCTCAGTTTCAGGAGGTCCCATTTATTCAATGTTGCCCTTAATGTCTGTGCTGCTGGGGTTATACATAGGAAGCGATCTCCTGTGCCCATCTGTTGTAGTGTACTTCCCACTTTCTCTTCTATCAGGTTCAGTGTGTTCAGATTGATATTGAGGTCTTTGATCCATTTGGACTTGATTTTTGTGCATGGTGATAGATAAGGGTCTATTTTCATTCTTCTACAGGTTGACATCCAGTTGTGCCAGCACCATTTGTTGAAGATGCTTTCTTTCTTCCATTGTATACTTTTAGCTCCTTTATCAAAAATGAGGTGTTCATAGGTTTGTGGATTAAAATCCGGGTCTTCTATACGATTCCATTGGTTGACTTCTCTGTTTTTATGCCAGTACCACACTGTTTTTATTACTATAGCTCTGTAATAGAGTTTGAAGTCAGGGATGGTAATGCCTCCAGAAGATCCTTTATTGTATAAGATTGTTTTGGCTATCCTGGGTTTTTTGTTTTTCCATATAAAGTTGATTATTGTCCTCTCAAGATCTGTGAAGAATTTTGATGGGACCTTGATGGGGATTGCATTGAATCTATAAATTGCCCTTGGTAGAATTGCCATTTTTACTACGTTGATCCTTCCAATCCAAGAGCAAGGGAGGTCCTTCCAGGAAGAAAATGAAAGAATTACACAAATGAGATGATATTACCAATTTCTGGCCATAGATAAGAGGTAGAATAACTATTTTAATCCTCTCCATAAAACAGTCTGACAGGCTCATTTCTTCTGCTCTCAGAACAATTCAGGTCGTCTTCTCCTAATCACAGATACTATGGGTTTAAGAGGGTAATTTGGGTCACAGATTTGTCCGTTCATATATAATTATGGATGTTTCTGAATCTAAAGTCTACAGGACCCCATTTTTATTTTGTTTGTTATGAGGTCAAAGTCACATATAAGGCAAACATTTGGGGTTTGGGAGTCAAAGACTGACTCATATGTGGCCTTTCTACTCCAATGTATTAAGAAATGTCATCCTCCTTATACACTGTGGGCATGAAACAAAGCAAGAATGTGTGGGTAAGGCACTTCATGGTTGAAATGAGTTTCAGAAGTGTGGGGTCTTTGAAGGAAAAAATGTGTGAGAAAAATCTTGATCCTTTCTGACAGCGTATACTGGAGCCAGGAATTTCTAGCTATCTCACTCTTTCTACGGGGACCATGTTACCAGTTATTCTAGTTATGGACAATGTGATGGTTAGTGCTAACTGACAAGTTCTTAGGTTATCCTAGATCTTCTGGGAAAGGCTGAGGGAATTTCTTGCTTCGTTAATGTGAGGAGACTCATCGTACCTGTGTGTAGGACTATTCCTTATGCAAATCGGCAAAAGGGAGTTGAGAATTGGCATGCATTCATTACTCCCTGTTTCCATGTTGTGAATGAGATGATTCCTGCTGCTTTCATTTCTTTATCAAAATAGACTCTACCCTTGAACTATGAGCTTGAAAAAAACCTTTCTCACTTAAGTGGCTTGTGTCAGACTAACAAAAGAGAAAAAAAAAAGTTAGTTGGTTACACAAAACACTGCACCTACTCAAAATGGTCTTACTTCTTAAGAAAGAACCACCCCTTGCATGGTCACCTACTTGAAGCCAATCAAACAAACATTCTCAATGCAGGGAAAAACCAATTAGAAACTGTGCTGTTCTCAAGATCTCCACCTTAGTTGAACACCTGCCGATCAATGCTACCTCATTTTGCTCTACAATGAGCCTTCTATTCAAATACTGTAGAGATACTGGGGGAAAAATAAGGTTAGATGCATTTATTCATGAGCATCAAGGTTATTAATAAATATTCATAAGCCCGTAAATACATATTCACAGATTTATGAATAAATACTTATATATTCATAAATAAGTAGCTGTCTACATGAATAAATAATTTTTGTCAACTTTATTTCACACTAGTTTTGTCCCTGGCAGATATAAAGGGTTTTAACAGAGCCAGGTTGTCTAGTCTGGGAATATGAGCTCTGTCCAGATCTCTATTAGTATAGATGAGGTTAAGATAAAATCAGGTAAAGCTTTAGACATATTATGACTAATATGTTCATAATTGCAATGTGGTTCCTTGTTTTTCTGCAAGACAAGTTTTCCAAATGTGGAGAATATTGACTGGTGCCTAGTTAAATAAGCAATGTGTCCCTGGTTATAATTATAATGGGTACTAACAGAGATTCTAGGCTAAGCACTCCTTTCAGGCACTGCAATAAAAGAATCAAACCGCAGCTTCAACTACACACCTCTATCTACTTTTGCAGAATAAGAAAGATAGGCTCAGGTCCCTGTATATAATGGCAAGACTCAGACACAATGAAAACAGGGTCCCATAGGCAGTCCCAGAAATGAGATTTTTCTGGCATATTAAAAATTGTTTAATATCCCTTAGGCTTTTTTTAATTAGTCATACAAATTAACTTGTGAGTCTCTAGTGTTTTCACATTTCCTAGAACTTACTCACTCTGTTTGCTTAGCCAAAACTTACCTTTTATGCAAATCTCATTGTATAATGAATTCCATCAAAGTATTCATTTTTATAGACTTTTAACACAAACACACTGCAGAGGTCTTTTAGATTGTGTCTTATAAATCACAGTGCCAAGCTGGTAGTTTCCAAAACACTTTGTCTTTTCTTATACCTTTGCCATTCTTATTAAATCAAGCAAATGTTTACACATTTTGATAGAAACAGCATAAAAAAGACAACATTTCTTTGTGTATGCTAAGGGCTGCCTAAATGAATTATTAAGATTCAGCCCCATAGACACATTTAAACTGCAGAAAGATGCTAAGGAAAGATAAAGTTCAGAATATACATATGTAGATTATGCAAATAAATCTCCACTGTTGAAATAGTATTGTCGAAGTCATAAAAGGTTAAATAGTACTTGTTTAATTTGATTTTTAAAATGGATATTTTATTGTTTTGTGGGAAGTTTCAACCGTTTATGTAATTTTAGAATTTTAGAGCGTATACTCAGAAGGTGGAGTCCCATGCATTTGCTATTGATATCTTTTTTAAAATTTATTTGATTTTTTAAAAATACCAATCCACGTTCCCACTCCTTCCCCTCTTTCTACTTCCTCCTCATACCCTCCCACCACACCTCCATCCAATCCTCATACAGGGTAAGGTATATTGGGAGGTCCAAGGTCCTCCCTACTATATCTAGGCTGAGCAAGGTATCCATCCAAAGAGAATAGGATGTCAAAAAGGAAGTACATGCAGTAGGGATAAATCCTGGTACCACTGCCAGTGGCCCCTCAGTCTGCCCCAGGAAATTCAACTGTGAACCACATTCAGTGGGACTAGTTTGGTCCTATATTTGTTCCTTTCCAGTTCGGCTGGAGTTGGTGAGCTCCTATTCGTTCAGGTAAACTGTTTCAGTGGGTGAACCCATCATGGTCTTGACCTCTTTGCTCATACTCTCATTCCTTCCACTCTTCAACTGGACTTCGGCAGCTCAGTCCAGTGCTCTGATATGGGTCTCTGTTTCCATCAGTTGCTGGATGAAGGTTCTATGGTTATATTTAAGATAATTATTAGTCTGAGTATAGGGCAAGTCAAGATCTGACCACCAGTGCTTTATTGTTTAGGGTCTTAGGCAGGGTCATCCTATGGATTTGTGGAAATTTCTCTAGAGCCAGATTTCTTGCTAGCCCTATAATGGCTCCCTCAATCAAGAAATCTCTTTCCTTGCTCTCATTTCTGTCCTTCCTCCATTTTGAATATCTTATTCCCTTAAGTTATCCTCAAATTTCTTTCTCCCATACTCTTCCCCTCCTACTTTCCTTTCTCCCCCCATCCCATGCTAACAATTTTATCAGGTGATTTTGTCTGTTTCCAATTTTCAGGTGGATCTATACATGTTTTTCTTTGGATTCACCTTATTACTTAGCTTCTCTAGGATCACGAACCATAGGATCAATGTCCTTTGTTTATAGCTAGGTATCCACTTATAAGTGAGTACATACCATATTCATCTTTTGGGGTATGGGATAGATCACTCAGGATAGTGTTTTCTAATTCCATTCATTTGCATGTAAAATTCATGATTTCATTGTATTTTACTGCTATTAGTACTCTAATGTGTAAATATGGCACAATTTCTTTATACATTGTTCAGCTGAGGGGCATCTATGTTATTTCCAGGTTCTGTCTATTACAAATAATGCTGCTATAAACAATTGCTTTTATAGTATGATTGAATATCTTTTTGGTATATGCCCAAGAGTGGTTTAGTGGATTCTAAGGTAGATTGACTCCCAATTTTCTGAGAAACTGCCATACTGATTTCCAAAGTAGTTGTACAAGATTGCATTACCACCAGCAATAGATAAGTGTTCCCCTACTCCACATTCTCTGCAGTGCAAGCTATAATTGGTACTTTTGATCTTAACCATTCTGACAAGTGTAATATGTGCAATCTCCATCAAAATCCAAACATAATTTTTCACAGACCTTGAAAGAACAACAATCAATTTCATATGGAAAAGCAAAAAAAAAAAAATAGGATAGCCAAAACAATCCTGTACAGTAAAGGAACTCCCGAAGGCATCATCATCCCTCATATCTTTAAGATCTATTATAGAGCTACAGTAACAAAAACCGCTTGGTACTGGCAAAAAAAAAAAAAAAAAAAAAGAGTGTTTGACCAATCCAATTGAATAGAAGACATGGATATCAATTCATACACCTATGAACACCTGATTTTTGATAAAGAAGCTAAAATTATACAATGGAAAAAAGAAAGTATCTTCAAAAAAATGATGCTGGCATAACTGGATGTCAACACATTGAAGAATGAAAATAGATTCATACCTATCCCCATGGACAAAACTCAAGTCCAAATGGATTAAAGATTTCAATATAAATCTAACCACATTGAACTTGGTAAAAGAGAAAGTGGGAAGTAGTCTTCAATGCATGGGCAGAAAAGACCACTCCCTAAATATAACCCCAGCAACACAAACACTGAGAGCAACATAATTAAATGGGACCTCCTGAAACTGAGAGACTTCTGTAAAATAAAAGACACACTCAAGACAAAAAATATGACATTCCTATTGAATGGGAAAATATCTTTACCAACCCCACATCTGACAAAGAACTGATCTCCAAAATATATAAAGAACTCAAGAAATTATACATTAAAATTCTAAATAACCCAACTGAAAAGTGGTGTACTGAACTAAACAGAGAATTCTCAACAGAAGAATTTCAAATGGCCAAAAGATACTTAAAGACATGTTCTTCTTCCTTATCTATCAGGGAAATACAAATCAAAACAACTTTGATATACCATCTTACACCTGTCAGAATGGCTAAAATCAAAAACACTAATGATAGCTTATATTGAAGAGGTTGTGGAGCAAGGGGAACACATACCCATTGCTGGTGGGACTACAAACTTGTGAAACCACTTTGGAAATCAGTGTGACAGTTTCTCATAAAATTGGGAATCAACCTATCTCAGGATCCAGCAATAGCACTCTTGAGAATATACCAAGAGATGCCCAATCATACTACAAAAGCATTTGATCTTCACCAACCCAAAATTAGACAAAGGACTGATTTGCAAAATCTATAAAATACTTGAGAAGTTAGACACCAAAATTCCAAAATAACCCAATTAAAAATGGTGTGCAGAACTTATCAGAGAATTCTCAAAAGAATCTCAAATGGCCAAAAGATACGTAAGGAAATGTTCAAATTCCTTAGCCATCAGGGAAATGCAAATCAGAACAGTCTCCTTTTACAATGGATATCCTGTGTGTACACACAAATGGAGAACTCTGGGGGTTCTGATCATATGACTTCTGTTATAGTCAGATGAGGCAAGAGTGAGTAGCAGGAAGTATAGGCAATGGTAACAAGATAAGAAGACGTAAAAACTAAGGGGGAGAAGGTTTGTCTGAGATTGACGTCACTAAAGAAAAAGTAAAAGGATCCAGAGAGTTGACTCAGCCATTAAGAGCATTTGTTGTTCTTTCAAAGGATTCAGTTCAATTCTCAGCACTCAGTAAAAATCCATAACTCTAGTATTATAGTACCTAGCTCCTTCTTTTGGCCTCAGCAGATACCAGACAGGCTTATGGGTCATACAACCATGCTGGCGAAACATTACCACACATAAAATAATAAAAGAAATATTTAAAGGAGCAGGTACTATTGAAAATTTGATATGTTATTTTTCATAAATATCTTCTCAAATCTATGATAAGTCAGCTGGTGATAATTCATTTATAGACTGTGCCTACTAGCCTTCTGAGCATTTATAAGCATAGGCATACTGGTATAACCATAGAATGAAATAAATCTTAGGTTAGAAAAGAAAGAGATTTTAAATATTCTCAGATAATATCTTTGTATGCATATGAAACAAATCAAGTGCCTATGAGAATGTAATTATTCATTTCCTATTTCTCCAACTGAATTCTAATCTAGTGGGAAAACATTTATTGAGAGTGTTTGTTTGATGATCTCTCCTGTTTATGCAGAATATACTATAGATCTCATTGTCGCATTTACCTCATTGAGCAAAATTCTGATTACAAACATTCAGAATAATTCTGAAGTGAGTAGGTGCAATATAGTCCAAGAATACCTAATTACAGTGCATTTGTTTCACCCTCCCTGCATAATCAAATATAATGTAATTTTTACCATAAAACATCATTACATGCAGTTCTTTCTATAAATGTTATGTACAGGTGGGAAATATAAAGAGGTATAGAAAAGGGATATCCAACCAGAATGTTGTAACTGATTTTATGAAACATTGAATTTCTAACTTCAATTTGCCAAGCAAACTTCCTAAATAGGAAGAACAATGCAAGAGGATTCACTGTTCTTTATTTTGATTTTTAAAGTCAAGAACCATAGTAACAAAATCAGCATGATTCTTAAACAAAATAGACATGTAGAGTAGCGAAAAGGAATAGAAAACTTGAAATAAAGTATCTGACTGCAGCAAATTTTCCCCACCTGCAGTCAAACAGAGAACGTTGACCACCCCACTTCCCCTATCAGCTAGGTAATATGTCAAACAACCCCTACAGTTAGCAAAGGGTCAGCAGATTTCTGGAGGACATAACCAGGTGAGGGGGGCTGTTGCTATCCCCTTAGATAATAATAATCTATCAGGAACTAATAGCTAAGCTTCACCTAATCTTTAGCCAATTATGATAAAGGATACCTACTTTTATATTTTGAGACTGTTATATTGTGACTGTTTTGTGGTTTTGTCTTTGTATACCCCTTACAATAAAAGGTGGGTCCTTCTCTCTCCATCTGCTGTGTCAGAATGTGAGGCAGAGGATCCATGCTAGCCCATACTTAATAAACAAAACCTTGCTTTTGCATTCAAAAAAAAAAAAGAAAACTTGAAATAAACACACTCAGCTATAGTAACCCAATTTTGATAAAAAATGTCAATATACATTCAGAGAAAAGACAGCTTCTTCAACAAATGGTGCTGAGAAAATTAGATGTTCCCAGGTCCTTTCTCACCTTATCCTCATCAGTGTTGGGTAGCCCTTGTTTTCTTGATGTTCACTCTTTTGACTTGGATGATATCCTCTCAAATTAATTTTAGTTTGTATTTTTTTCTTATACTTAAGATATTAGACAATGTATTGAAGTATTTATTGCTTATTTGTTTTTTATCTTTAAAAGCTTTTATTATTTTATTTCATATTCATAGATATTTTTCTAAAAGTATGTACATCATGTGCTTGTCTGGTGCCAATGAGGTCCAGAACACTCTGATAAGTCACCTGGAAATGGATTTACAGATGATTGTGAGCTGCCATTTGAATGATGGAAATTGAATCTGAGTCCTCTGTAAAATCAGTTATTGCTCTTAACTGCTGGGCTATTCCTTTAGAAATCCCCCCTTTTTTTCTTTTGAGAATTGTATATTCAGTTCACTAGGCCTTTGAAGATTGATAGAGTGGGGTTTTGTCATTCAGTTATATTAATTGCCTTGTGCAATAAATATCTAAAAAGATGTTTTCCCACTCTCTATGGTGATTCACTCTGGTGATTGTCTCCTTTGAAGTTCACGAGAATTTTATTTTCATGCAATCCAATTTGTCAGCTACTGGAGTACTTGCTATGAGACTTGGCATATTGCTCTTGTTTGTGCATATATCTTGAAGTATTTTCCACAAGTTTTCCTCCAGCACATTCCACTCATCAGCTCTTAATAAGGAGGTCTTTGCTTCACTTAGAATTGATTTTTTTTTTTTTGTGCAGGGAGAGAAGTACAGATCTAATTTCATTCTTCTACATGCAAACATCTAATTTTCTCAGCACCATCTGTCAGTCCGTCTGTCTGTCTGTCTGATGGAGGAAGGTCATTGGTTAATTAAATAAAGAAGCTGCTTGCCCTGATAGGTTAAAACAGGAGGGAGGAGTAAACAGAGCAGAATGCTGGGAGGAAGAGGAAGTGAGGTCAGACTCCACAGCTCTGCTCTCGGGAGCAGATGCCTCAGAGAGACGCCATGCTCCCCGCTCCTGGGAAGATACACTCCCGGTAAGACCGGTGCTCACTAAGACCGGTGCTCACGGATTATTAGAGATGGGTTGATCGGGATATCAGAATTAGCCAGTAAGGGCTAGAGCTAAAGGGCCAAGCGGTGATTAAATGAACACAGTGTCCGTGTAATTATTTCGGGTAGAGCTAGCCATGTGGGCGTCCGGGTGCCGGGACGCAGCCCGCTGCTCCTGTTTCTACATCTGTCTGTCTGTCTGTCTGCCTATCTATCTCTATCATTTATGAATCTACCTATTCATATGCCATGAATTTATCATAGGTGGGTAGATAATAGATATATAAACAGAGGCGTAATGTACAATATTGCACTAACTTTACAGAATTTACATTCTAAATGATGTATAAGAAGTGCTGATAGTGATGGTTTTGTGTTTTCTTCTAATGAAGTTACCAGAACATTTAAAATATCTCTCCTGAATAATCATCCAAGTTTAGATAATGACTTTCTGACTCTCTGGAACTTGCACCCTTGATGGTTTATGTGATATTAATGTATCCTCAGCATTTATTTTTAAATAATGAATCTGTCAAGTTATATACAAAGTTTGTGTATTTCATAAAATGGGTTTAGAATTGATATTTCAAAAAGCACTATAAAAGCAGAGGCATAAATTCCAACACTTCTAGAACTCCAATGAGTACCCTGTTAGGCCAGTCTGGAAATCTAATGAAAATATTACCACAGTTTGAAAGAACAGATGCTGCAAGACCAGGGGCAGTGCTCCAATAGAAGTTCAGTTGAGGTCATAGTTAAATCTTCTCTTAGGTTGAAATGTAAGATTCTATTAAATGTGCATGGTATATTTTCATAAATATGAAGTTAATTTGAAAATGTTTGCATTTACTGAGTATGCTTATTGAAAATCAACTGAAGAATAGCTTATCTGACAGAACCTGGCTAGTAAGCATAGAATTCTGAGGTAGTCTCCAGCACCACATAAAATTGGTTATGGTGATGCAAGCCTCTAGTACCAGTACTAGGAAGTAAAGGCAGAAGAATCAGCAATTCAAGCTCATCATCAACTACATAGGTCATTTGAGGTCTAGCTCAGGTACACGAGATCCTGCCTCTAAAAAAAAAGGAAAGGAAAGAAAGCTAAGTGATAGGATGAGAAAACACTGAGGTTAATGGCCACCGTGGATAAGAAAGGGGTCATTTCTATAACTGTGAAGAAGATACATAGGATAAATAAAACATAGTACAAAGCTGTTCTCTGTCTGGCAGCTGATTTGTTTAAGAGGACTTGCAACCAAGTTTCAAACTGACACTTAATTTTTCACTAAAGTCTTGTGGGCAGATGCACCCTTGAAGAACTTCTTGGAACATTACAGCAGATTCCTGCTAACATTAGTAGTAGCATCCCTGAGTGTCTTCTTACGGTTGGGTTTGTCCACAGCCAAGCACATTGCAATGACATGGACATGACTTAGCTCATCACTGAAGGAATCCAGAATTCTCACACAGGTGTCTGCTCGTCCTTCTGTATTATGACTTTTCCAGCAGGTAAGCATAATAAGTAGGACCTGTGCATGGGCATCTCAAGTTTCCATAAACCTAAGCAATCTTCTTTATTCATAGATAATCTCATTTCAGGTAACTATAAATAGCGTGCAACAAGAATAAATACCAAATAATGTTAAGTAGTAATGTATTGTATTCTACACAGTACATTATTTATCCATGTGCTTAAGGATAATGGATTCTTGAGACCAACAGAAAAATTAAAAGTGATCCTTTAACCTGCTTTCTGAAGAACAAATGTCAGAAGCTTGTTCAGTGGGAAAATATAATGCTCTAAAACAGCAGACTTCAGACTTCAATCCACAGCACTGACTTAAGAAGATGGATGTCATACTATGTAGCAACTTATTCTTGTAATCCAAGCATGAAGAAGGGTCAGACAAGATACTCCTAAAACTTGTAGGAGAGCCAGCCTAGAACCACTGAGTTTCAGGTCCCAGTGAGACAATCTGTCTCAAAAATAAGATGAAAAACTTTCAGGAATAGCAGTTCTATTCACATCCATTTATCTGTAGGAACAAATATAAACACAGCTGCAGACAAACATGAAAGAAGGCAGGTATGCTGGAAGACTGTTGGACAGGAAGAAAGGATGAAGGAAGACAGGGCAGGGGAGGGGAGGTCAGGAAAGCACATCTGTGGTTATCAACGCCCTGAGAATTAAAAATATGATAGGGATTTAAAAGGAAAATGAAGAAAACCATTTAATTATGCTTTTTAAAACTAGATTTATAAAAAACAAATTTATTATAAAAAGATAAAATTAAAAGGTGAGTGGTGATGGCACATGCCTTTAATCTAATACTAGGAAGGCAGGGGCAGGTACATTTCTCTGAGTTTAAGGTCAGCCTAGTCAACAGAGCTAGTTCCAGGAGAGTCAAGGCAAGTAATGCATAGAAAGCCTGTCTTGAGAGAAAAAGAAAACATTTAAGTGCTATTATAATCTTATATTTAATTATACTTATGTTTAATGAAATCAGCTATAATCAATTTTAAGTCCTCATTAGAAGTATGAAGAGGGATACAATGTTCTCTTGTTAGTGTATATTTTATATATGTTATGAAGATTTTCCTGTTTCTGTTTGTGCATATGTGTGCTCATATATATTAATGTCAGAAGCCAAAATCATGTGTCTTCTTCAATCACTTCTCCACCTTTTATTACAATTTTTGAGTCAGAATACATCACTGAACATGGACCTCAGACCAGCATCATCCTGTTTCCATTCTCCCAGTTCTGGAGTTATATGCACATGACTCTGCATCAGACTTTTTAGGGTATTCGATTGGGCCAAATTTGGGTCTTACTTCAAAGCAAAGACTTTACAGATTGAACATTTCCCCATCCCCTATACAGACTTTGTATTCAAATCTCATAACAGAAAATCATACTACCGAATCTTTCTCTTCTATGCCTATGTCACTGAAGATTACTCAGAATTTCAATATAATTATGCAATTTTTGTGACTTAAAAATTCTCCTGTAAGTCAATGGTAAATGTATTTTGGGGCCAGGTAAATGACTTCCCTCATAAAGATAAGAATTTGTCCCTGTATTTGCAGCATTCACATAAAAGCTGAGTGTTATGGCTCACATCTTAATCTCTGAAGAAGAAGAAATATAAGCAAGCAGACTGTGCTCTCACTGTCCCATTCAACAACTTGATAAACTCTAGGTTCAGTGAGATACCCTGTTTCAAAAGATAAGGTGGAGAACTGAAGAAAATTTCAGTGTCAACATGCATTCATGCACACAGACACACAAAAAGAAACACGCTTGTTTTAGAAAAATCTCTCTTATATATATATATGTATACTTTTATATTTAAAATATATGTCAGAATTTCTGTCTGCCCAGTTTTTCAGTCATTTAGTTCCAGAGAAAATAACACAGAGAGTCTACATTAGATATAAACTGATTGGCCCTCTACATTAGATATAAACTGATTGGCCCATTAGCTCAACCTTCTTATTAACTCTTGTAACATATATTGACCCTTATTCTTATCTATGTTAGCCACATGGTTCAGTACCTTTTTCAGCAGAGCAGGTCACATCTTACTTCTTCTGCACCTGGACAGGACTGGGGAGAGAGCTTCCTTCTTCCCAGAATACTCCTGTTCTCATTGTTCCACCTCTACTTCCTGTCTGGTTGTCCCACCAATACTTCCTGCCTGGCTACTGACCAATCAGCATTTATTTAAAATATGATCGACAGAATACAAAATTGTCCAGCACCACTTCCCCCTCTTTCTATTTAAAGGAAAATATCAATAGTCCATTTTTGGGGAATGTGGGCATAGTATTCCAGGCTACTTCCTCCTGGTTGGAGGCAATAATTTTATGGGAACCTAAAGAAAATTTAGAACTATGATCAAGTTTTGACTGGAGTATACTGTGAGTCTTGATCATCTCAGGCAGCAGTCTTAAATCTGTTCTAGATGTAGAATTCTGACATCTGGGCTATCTGTTCCTACCAGAGATTTTTCAGATGATCTTCCTTGCACAAACCTGATTATTCTTAACTCAGAATGAATTTACAGTGTCTCATTTCCTGTGAAAACAAAAAGCATTTTGTTCTCCAAAGTTATGTAAATTTTGACTTCAATTTTGAAGTTAAAGTATTTTCAAAATACCTATCTTGGATTAATTCAGCAGCATTTAAAAACAAATATCTCTTAGCAGCTGTTGCTCCTTCCGCGGCATTCAAACAATTCAAAGAGAGCATAATAGCATACAGTGTCCAGATTCTCTGTGTATTTTCCATCTTTATGTGGCTTCACTTTAACCTCTACTTTTTTTGTTTTTACTTTTAATTTTTGAGACAGGTTCTCTATATATCTTTGGCTGTCCTGGAACTCCCTCTATAGAGAAGACTGTCTTTGAACTCACAGAGATCCACCTGCCTCTGCCTCCCAAGTGCTGGGATTAAAGGTGTGCACCCACCACACCTTAAATTCATAGAGGTCTGTCTGCCTCTGCCTCCCAAACTTTGGGATTAAAGGCATATGCCACCACACCTCGAATTTGCAGAGGTCTCTCTGCCTCTCAAGCATTGGGATTAAAGGTGTGTGCCACCACACCTTGAACATGCAGAGGTCTCTCTGCCTCTCAAGCATTGGGATTAAAGGTGTGTAACACTACACTCTTTCTCTCTTTTTTAAAGGACTTTAACCTTTAGCCTACATATATTTTTAACACACTGTAAACCATTTAGATATTTTCTTTGTCTTTGAATCTCTCTTAACTGTACATCTCTCTTTTTCTGACTATATGAGTCTTTAATTTGCTAAGCAATATGGGTAGGATTAAAGCCATGGCTTTGACGGCTTGATCCAGCCCATTCCTTAGCTTTATGAGATTCCAGATTCATGTCGGTGGTACCAGCTGTAGCCATGTTTATTGTCACAATGAGATGGCATTTCATTGTCCCTGCCAGTAAGCAAGCTGCAGCAGTGTGCTCACAAACCACACTCAAATGCTCTGTAGTTGGACTGCCTGCCTGAAAGAGTCAGAGATTTCCCTGGCAGGATGTCCCAGAAATCCAGCATTTAAAACATTGCAGCTTTTTTCCCTGCTATGGCTGAAAACCAAAATCATGTAGTCAGCTTTTCATCAACACCATTTAAATGTTTTGTGGCAGGACCTCTTAAAGAGCTGCAGGGTTTTGCAGTTAAAGATGAATCAGGAAGCCACCCTTAAATGAAAGCACTTTCCTCTAGCAAGCAGACCAGGTCCAAGAAATTGCTGCTACCAAGAAGCCATTCTTTATTCTTTTCTGTCTAGAATTACTTCCCAAGCTCTCTTAGGTCTTATTTGGATGCAGTTGTCCATGTGGTGCCATTCTGTAATAGGAGGAGCGGGCTGCTTGTCATCCCAGCTGCCCAGCTATCTTACACCCGAAATAATTACACATTTAAACACTGCTTGGCCCATTAGCTTTAACTTCTCACTGGCTAATTCTTAGATCTTAATTTAACCCATTTCTGTTAATCTGTGTATTGCCACATGACTGTGGCTTACTAGCAAGATTTTAACCAGTCTATGTCTCAGACAGGAGATCCATGGCATCTGCCAGTCTGCCCTTCTTACCAGCATTCAGTTCTGTCTTCTCCATGCCTACCTACATACTGACTTATCAAAAGGCCAAGGCAGTTTCTTTATTCAATCAATGAAAGCAACATATAAACAGAAAGACTTCCTATACCAGTTCAAATTTCCTGTGTATTTATATCTTAAGATTTGATACATAAATCTGAATTAATTCTAATAAATTATATAATTTCACTGGGCTGACAAATCAATAGGACTTGTCAATGTTACTCTGCTGACAGGAGACATTCTTATTACATAAGGATAAAAGTACTTCTTTACTGGATCGTGTCTTGTTTGAACAGTGTTTTTATATAACTTGTCTACTCTAGAACACTAAATGAACAGTGTGGTCTCTACATCTGAGACTGGTCTTACACAAGTGTCTCTAATGAGTTAGGAGATCAGTCAAGAGAATGGGTGGTAGTGCTGAAAGTTTTTGGAATTGTTGGTCTTGGTCCTGTGTAACAACCTGCCTTGTTGAGACAGGGCAGTGTGTGGATTGTACTTAGTGTTTACAAGGCTGAAATTTGGAGTCTGAGTGCTGTCAAAACAAAGCAAGAGCTTGAGCATGGAAAAAGGAAGTGGATAAGAAAGAAAAAAATGAGTATTTTGATGACCATTATTTAATATATGATGTTGTTGGAGATAGTAAAATAACCCCCCCCCCTTTTTTTTATAAATTCAAACAGCTTGCAGCTGTCTAAAATCTGTGCTAGCAATTTTCCAATGAATCATGAACTGACAGAGTTTCACTAGGCTATAACGCCATTCTGGTCAGTTGATTTTATTCTATGAGCCCTACAAATAAAAAAAAAAAATTGGTCCATTTACTTCTATACTTTTTTTTTTGCAGGGAAGATAACTGGTTTTTGGCCTGTCTCAAATACTCTGAGAGAGAAGGCCTTGATTCTTTATGATTCTAATCTCATGGTTGACTTGAGCAATTCTTCTAAATCTCTGTTTCTCTTACTAAAAAATTTTGAAGCTAAAAGTAGAAAGAAAAGAATCTGTGACTCTGTTTTTTATTATTATATATGGATATATATCAAATATTTGGAGGACAAGTGATGGCCTACACAACCCTGTAATAATCAGTGAACCCAGATGTCATTTAGTTTGCCTCTGTGAGTACATCACAGGAATACACTCAAGGGAAATATTGTAAGCGGAGACTGCTCATTTATTTCCTGGCCACCCAGACCCAAATAATCACACAGAAACTATATTAATTACAGCACTCTTTGGCGTACTAGCTCAGGCTTCTTATTAACTAACTCTTACATCTTAAATTAACCCGTTTCTATTACTTCATATTTTACCACAAGGCTGTGGCCTACCAGTAAGGTTCTGGCATATGTCTCCTTCAGCAGCTACATGATGACTACTAGATTCTACTTTCTTTCTCCCAGCATTTATTTTAGTTTTCCTGTTGACCTCTATTCTGCACTGGCATAGGCCAATGCAGCTTCTTTATTCACAGCATACAGAGGAGAATCCCACATGAAAATAACTGTCAGGTTGGGCCTCAGAAGAAGAGAGTAAGGGACAATGTAGTCTTCAGAATTATTGAATCTAGCCGGGCGGTGGTGGCGCACGCCTTTAATCCCAGCACTCGGGAGGCAGAGGCAGGCGGATCTCTGTGAGTTCGAGACCAGCCTGGTCTACAGAGCTAGTTCCAGGACAGGCTCCAAAGCCACAGAGAAACCCTGTCTCGAAAACCAAAAAAAAAAAAAAAAAAAAGAATTATTGAATCTATTTTTACTAATAATTTCTTATCCTGTTTTGTTTTAACAGCACTCAGGATCAAACTTACAGCTGTGTATGCACTAACTTTGCTTCATACACTCACTTACTTAAAGTCAGGAGCAAAGGATATGATCAACACATTATTAATTCTGTAGCAACTTCAAAATTTTGATAGAGTTGTTGGCATCCTACTCAAATATAAGAGGTAAGACATTCCTTCCATAAATGAATGTGATTCATAGAATTATATGGAGCAAGATAAACTAATTTCAGGATGACAAAATTTGTATATTTTTCATTTTTTCTTAAATATTGCTTAAAAGTTTTTAATAGGAAAGAAAAAAGAAAGGAAAGGCTTTCATTTGAGATGATACTTTCACAGTAAGACATTATAGTAAGACAGTGACTGTAAACACCTGCTGCTGTTAGGGACTAGAGAATTCTGACATCTTAAGTCTGTACTAAAGCTACTGTTAGGGGGTGACATATCGTGATACTCAGGCCGGATTGGATATAGCAGCATCATTCTCATCTACTGAGTGTAGATTCCCAATTTTCTGAACCTACACAAGAGTAGTAACTCTTAGTTGCATCCTGCGGAAGAATTATAACATCAAAAGTTGTCAGCTGCTGATCCCAACAATCTACTGACTGGAACTTTTACCTCCTACTCCCAAACATTGTGGGGGACACAAGCTGCTGAAGACCAGTTCTTGAGGTGCAGCCTCCATGCACCCATTTCCATGTGGGTAGAAGAAAAAGACCCAGCCTACTGCTTGGTAACAAATCTCAATATCAGTCTGTTGGATGCTGTCACCACCCTTCAGGACAGGTAGCTCCTTTCCCTGTTTAGCTAATCTCTGTGATATTCTGTTAGACACACTCAGGGATATCCAAGCAATTCTAAATGCCGAGAAATCAACAAGAAGATTAGACATTGCAAGTGTGCTAGCATATTTTACAAATTCAAAGAAAAGCAAAATAAAAAACCAAGATGTTACATATAAAAAGAAACATTTTTTTTCATATACAAATGTGTTTTTTTTTTCTGAGTGGAGAAGAAAGCCTCAGAGTTGGGTGCTCTCACAGCCCCCAAGCCCTCCACATTCCTCCCCTCCTCCCTCTGCTGCATCAGTGGTACCTTTGGTGTCATTTTTTCCCAAATATTTGAGTTTTCCATCATTTGCAGTATATATTCTTTTTTTTTTTTTTTTTGGTTTTTCGAGACAGGGTTTCTCTGTGGCTTTGGAGCCTGTCCTGGAACTAACTCTGTATACCAGGCTGGTCTTGAACTCACAGAGATCCGCCTGCCTCTGCCTCCCGAGTGCTGGGATTAAAGGCGTGCGCCACCACCGCCTGGCTGAAGTATATATTCTTAAGAAGAAAAAAAATCATCTAAAATGCCTATCAAAAATTGTCCCATAAATTGGATCACAATTTTTTCATACTTCTCTTTATACACATACAAGCCCCAGAAGTTGGCACAATAATATTTTGTGCTTTGCTTTGTTTTCTGTTTGTTTTATTTTATTTTTTTGTTGATAAATGTGAGACCTACTCACTTCATATTTTTTCTTATGCTTTGTCATCAGGAAGCAAAAAATATTTTTTGCAACACATAGTGTTTCAAACTTGGATACAATTCTTCATTCCTCCCTACCTCCTCCCTCTCTTCCTTCCTTCTTCCCTCTCTTCCTTTCTATCTTCTATCTGCTTCTGTTTCTTTCTATGCTTGCTGCACAGTTATTCTTCAACAAACCATCCTCATTTTTTTTAAATTATTTTACCCAACTTCAATTCACATTGCAACTGGGGGATGCTAGCCTGAGCAGAGGGTTGGGATGAAGGACAAAGCTTGGGTTCCACAGACATTTTCCCCAGAGTTTGCTTGTTTTCCTCTTACCTTTAAATAAAATGTTTTATTTCTAGGGAAAAGTGGCTTATTCAGGAGAATTTCTAGGGAGATCATTTCTGTGGGACCATGTATAAACTTTATGTGATATGTGTGTTTGTCTATATCTGGTGTTGGGGGCAGGGAAAGAGGGAGAAAGAGAATATTGTACCAAAGTGTCAAATGAGTAAGCACCATTTCAAGATAGGAAACATTCAAAATGACCTCTGATTTCCCTTACTTTTTATAAATTATTATTCAATCTTGATGTGTAACATTTTCCAAGGTTATAAAATCTCACACTGCTTTAATTTGCCTATGACATTAAAAATGGGCATTTTTGCTTCCCAACGTTCTCCAAATGAACTTTTGTCAGAAAAGTAAAACAAAGTATCACTTCAAGGTATTACTGGAATAACACCTAAACTTGACCTATTTCTCCTTAAGACAGCTGAGATGTGCAGAAGGTTGTCCAATACAATCCCCCCCCCCATTCCATACACCCTTGACAGAGAAAGTCAAAGAGTGCACTTGTAAGCACAGACTGTTTATTTACTGGCTGTCTACACACAAATAATAACACAGAAACTATATCAATTACAACCTGGTTTGGCCAATAGCTTAGGCATATTTGTAGTTAACTGTTACATCTTCAATTAACCAATAATTCTTGTCTGTGTTAGTCATGTGGCTTCATACCTTTTATCAGTGAGGCATTCTGATCTTGCTTCTTCTGCATTTGCATGACAACTGCAGACTGAGCCTTTCCTCTTTCCAGAATTCTCTTAGTATCACCCAACTTATATTTCCTACTTGGCTACTGGCCAATCAGAGATTTATTAAACCAATACATATGACAGATCATTACAGGATATAAGACCAGTGTCCCACAGTAGGCACTGACACCTAACTTAACAAATGCTATGTACTTCACATTTCACGATAGCAACAAATAGCATAAAATATCTTGGGGTAACTCTGACCAAGGATGTGAAAGATCTATTTGACAAGAACTTTAAGTCTTTGAATAAAGAAATTGAAGAGGACACCAGAAAATGGAAGG
>NC_022013.1:16906960-16927020 GCF_000317375.1 Microtus ochrogaster | reverse complement strand
AGAGGGACTTGATCGGGGGAGGGGGACGGAAATGGGAGGCGGTGGCGGGGAGGAGGCAGAAATCCTTAATAAATAAATAAATTAAAAAAAAGAAGAAGAAGAAAAACAAATAAAACAAATGCTATGTACTTATTGACCCTGTTTTCTTATGAAAATGAAATTTAGCTCTATAAAGTGTAAATATTTATTTAAAGGGATTTTCCCTGTCATTTTTTTACTCAAATTTCATGTGACTTGAATAAGTAGACTATTTATTTTTGAAGTCTCTTCTTACATGTGCAATGAGATACAACAAATACTGTGATTCTTTTGATTCTATAATAGAAAACTAATGGATTAAACAATAAAATATAGATGTACTTATGAATTTGACTGAGTATACTAGCTTGTATGCTTTTGGTTTTGGAGAACTGACTTGGACTTCTCATACATGATTACATTTGATTTGGGTTGATTTGCATTGTATTCTAGTTTAACATTGCCTACATAGTAAAAGTCATTCACTCTAGCTATAAAATCTATGTACCCATTAATCATTCTTAGTGTAAAATTTCAATAACAGTGCTAGATAAATGTAAACTATAATTTACCATATAATAATTATAATTATGTAATAATACAGAGATGTTTGATATACCTTATTGTAAATCAATTTATTCACAAAAGGGAAGGTGATGCATTATTTTCATAATTTAATTCATTTAATTGCTCTGCAATTTTCAGCTAACTTTCAGATCACCTCTAATAAGTGGATTTTCAAGTAAATTATCCATTATAAGAATTTATATTTTCATTAAAATAGAATTTAAAAACTGTGTTGTCATGTGTTTAGACAAATCTTTTTGATGGACAGTTTTATTATTGATTTAGTTTACAATTTATCTCATTTTAGTTTTTATTTGTGTATATCTATGTAAGTATATGTCAAGTGTTCCAGAAGGTATGTAAGCCAGAAGATGGCCTCCAATCCTTATTGTATTTGCATGCTGTCCAATGTGGGTGCTGAGAAAGTTCCTCAGTACTCTCGAAAATGAGGGAGTGCTTTTAAAGGCTGATTGCTTTAAAAACTATCATTTTTATCATGTTGATCATTATAATATAGGATTTTCTTTAATATTCATTTTACTACTTATATGTGTGTGTGCATGTGTGTGTTTGTGTATGCATGCATACACTATGGATTGTGAATGGATGTCATAGGAAAGCTTAATCAGATCTCTCCTTCTATGATATGAATACCCAAAAGATAGAACTCAGCTCATCTGACTTAGCAGCAAGCACCTTTATGTACTAATCCGATTCACCACTCCTGTGACTTATCTTTAGAATCATGCATTTCCTTGTATTGACATCCTTCATTATTTATCCTGGTCTATTTTTAATTTAATTTGTTTGGTTTAATTTATTTACACTTCTAATAATTATTTTATTATATTATGTACATAATATGTATTATAGTAATGAACACTGTTATTTTCACTATGTATATGTGTGCACATGTGTGTATGAAACGTGTGGGCTTACCGATGTTATGGCGTATATGTGGAGGTCAGAGGATAGTTTGATAAAGTCCATTCCCTCATTAACCTTCATATTGGACATGAGAGTGGACACAGAGTGTCCAAATGGCTCAGCAATCACTTTTCAATGCTGAGCCTACTTGCCAGGAGAATACTTAACCCTTTAATTATTAGACTTTTCTAATAATGCACATGTGATCCTAGAAATTTCCACAGAATGAGTTTCTTTTCATGTAGTTATTTTAGTTTACTTTTCCTTTATTGTTACTTAGTAGAACATACCTGCTGATTTAAACTTAATGTGATTTTAAGTTAGAATCCATGAGATTATCAGTTTTACATTTACAGACAAATAATAATACCAGCAGTTCTTACACACTGTCTGTCTGGTTCTCTCCCTATTAACATCTCAAATGGCCTTGGAGCATTCATAGCAGCTGAAACACTGTGACTGGAGCTTTGCAAAGTAAAGAAGTTCATGAATGGAGCTTTGCTGAGTAAAGTTCGTACTTGTAATTACATGATTAGCTTTGCACAGAATTCCATCTAGTGTGCAGTCATCATGTCTCCCTAGATTTTTTTTTTAATCTGAGACAATTTGCTACACTTCCCTTGCTTTGGATGACCTTGGTAGCTAGAGTTGCTCTAGCCAGGAGTGTCTGTAGCAGGGCACTCTCCGGGGAAAGCTCTGATTTGTTTCACAGAGTTAAAGTGGTGTTATGGGATCAGGAGGAAGATCAGAGTAGTAAAGTGCCATTTTCAGAATACTCTATCAGAGGAACATACTATCAACTTGAATCACAACTGCCGACTTTGTCCTTGGATATCTGGCTGAGGCAGTACTTGCTGGCCCTTTGCTTCACACTTTTTCACTTAAATTTCTAGAAGCAACTTTTTGGAAGAGTCACTATGGCAATTCAATACTTAAGGGAATTTCTATGAATAATATTATTTATTTGCAACTAAGAATAAAAATCCAAAGTAATTTTTTTGTAATTCTTTGTGTTGGTGAATGTGTACATGCATAAACATGCTTGCGTGTATACAAGTACTCATGAGGGTATAGGTACTTATATGCATGCACGTGCATGGGAGAACCAGAAGTCAACCTTGGCTGTTGTTACTCATACCCTTTTTGCTTTACTTTTGTTGAGACAGGATCTCTCCCTGGTCTGTGGTTTGTCAAATTGCTGGGCTACTTAGACAGTAAATTCCTGGGTCCTCCTATCAAGACCATCTCACTGTTGGAGTCGGTGCTACCACCATGCTAAGCTTTTTCAATCTGTCCTGGGAATCAAATTCTGGTCCTCATAAATGAAAGGGAAGAGTTTCACTGTCTGAGTCATCTCCAGCTCCACTTGTTCAATTTATTGTTCATTTTCACAACAAACAAATGTACATTTACTTACTTCAGCTTCTTGAAATTGTAGACCTGCCTTTATCACACATAGTATCGAATAATTGGGAGAAATGTTTGGTACAATGTTGAAGTTATATGTATTCTCTAATATGAGGTCATAAAGTCTTACATGGTCATGAGAGAGATCTTGTCACTGTAAGGTAAAGGGGCCAACTGAAGCAGGAGCAATCAACCAACCCTGAACAGGAAATCAACCAGTCCCTGAGCACCCTGACTCTGAATCCGGAGCCCCTGAGAGAAACACTCCAGGGATCTGAGACTTGATCCAGGGAAAGAAACACCCTTAGCCCTGAATCCAAGAACCAAAGAAACAAGTTTTAGCTCTGAAGTCAGTACCAAAGAAATCTACTTTGTCCCTAAAATCAGAGCCAGTGAAAGAAATATGCTCTGACTCTATGATTAGAATGAAATGACTAATAATAGAAGTAGACACAAAGAAATTGAGAAGTCTGTACTACTTTAACTAAACTTAAGTCTATTTATTGTAAATTTAGGTTAGGAGACACCAAAACTGATAATGTGTGATCGATTCCAGGAGTTCACACTGGGTAAGCTGTGGAACCAACTCTTGGAAGCTGCCCTCTAACACACACAAAAGAGTGATCGCGTGCATATGTATGCTCACAACAATATACAAACTAACAAATAAAGCTGACCATGTCTGGTAAGAATAGATAGACAGAATCAGTCATGCAGTGGTGACACATGCCTTTAATCCCAGAATTCAGGAGACAGTGTCAAGTGGATCTCTGTGAGTTCGAGGCCAGCATGGTCTACAATGCTAGTTCTAGGAGAAATTCCAAACCTACAGAGAGACCCTGTCTCAAAAACCAAACCAATCAATCAACCAAGTTAACAAACAAATAAATAAAAAGAGTGGACAGTGTAGCAGCATTATTTGTAATAGCAGAACCTGGAAACAACCTAGATGTCCTTCAATGGAAGAATGGATGAAGAAAGTGTGGAATATATACACAGTAAAGTACTACGCTGCAGTAAAAAACAATGACTTCTCGAATTTTGCATGCAAATGGATGGAAATAGAAAACACTATACTGAGTGAGGTAACCCAGACCCAAAAAGATGAACATGGGATGTACTCACTCATAATTGGTTTCTAGCCACAAATAAAGGTCACGGAGTCTATAATTATTGAACCTAAAGAAGCTAAATAAGAAGGTGAACTCAAGGAAAAACATATAGTTATCCTCTTGGCTATGGGAAGTAGACAAAATTGCCAGGGAGTAAATTGGGATCTTGGGGGTGGGGTGGGATGGGGGTAAGGGGAGATGGGGAGATAAAAGTGAGAAGGGGAAGATAGGGGGAACTTGGGTAAACAGGATGATTGGGATAAAGGAAGGTTGGATAGGGGAGCACGGAAGCACAAATCTTAGTTAAGGGAGCCACCTTAGGGTTGGCAAGAGACTTGAACCTAGAGTGGCTCCCAGGAGCCCAAGGCGATGTCCCCAGTTAGTTCCTTGGGCAGCTGAGGATAGGGAACCTGAAATTACCCTATCCTATAGCAATACTGACGAATATCTTGCATATCACCATAGAACCTTCATCTGGTGATGGATGGAGATAGAGACAGAGACCCACACTGGAGCACTGGACTGAGCTCCCAAGGTCCAAATGAAGAGCAGAAGTAGGGAGAACATGAGCAAGGAAGTCAGGACCACAAGGGGTGCACCCACCCACTAAGACAGTGGGGCTGATCTATTGGGAGCTCACCAAGGCCAGCTGGACTGTGACTGAAAAAGCATGGGATAAAACCGGACTCTCTGAACATGGCAAACAATGAGGGCTGATGAGAAGCCAAGGACAATGGCACGATGGGGTTTTGATCCTACTTCGTGTTCTGGCTTTATGGGAGCCTAGCCAGTTTGGATGCTCACCTTCCTAGACATGGACGGAGAGGGGAGGACCTTGGACTTTCCACAGGGCAGGGAACCCTGACTGGTCTTCGGACTGGAGAGGGGGGGGAGAGTAGTGGGGGGAGGGGGAGAAGGGTGGGAGGAGGGGGAGAGAAATGGGAGGCTGGGAGGAGGCGGAAACATTTTCTTTCTTTTTCTCAATTAAAAATTAAAAAAAAATAGAGTGGACAGTATCATATTCAAAGGAGCATGTGTTGTGGATGCCATGTGGCCTCCTGAATTCTTTTCCATTTAGTGGTTTGTGTATATGGATAAAGTGACCAATCTAATTAAATATCACTGTTCTTTTTGTCAAATAAATACCCATAACTTTTATTTTGTAAAATACAAGATATGAGATAATACTCTTAAAATAATAACCTCAATGAAATGATGACCTCACTTACATTTTATTTATAAATCATTTCACAAAGCTTCACCACCTTAATCAAGATTCAGTAGTATCTCAAATCTTGACCAAAGGGTAAAGAATATGCCCCCTTCTTTTTCTAAATACTAATAATTTTAAGACAATATTTTATGTAATTTTTTACAAGAAACATATTTCCTATTTATAAATTACATTTTGTCTGTATATAAATATGACTTACTGCTGGTGGTTGTGGCATATGCCTTTAACCCCAGCATTTGGGAGGCAGTGTTAGGTAGATTTCTGTGAGTTCAAGTCCAGCCTGGTCTACAAGAGTTAGTTCCAGGACACCTAGAACTACACAGAGAAACCCTGTCTCGAAAAACCAAAAAGAAATATGACTTATTGTTTCATATCTGTATAGTCTTTCATATCTTTCATGAGGTTCATGAAAATACTATAAATTAAAACCTTCTCTATTTGGCTAGGAGGCAGCTCAGTCAGCAAAGCCCTTACCTAGCTAGTGTTAAGACCCTGTGTGTGAAACCTCTGAACCCACAAAGCAGGGGATGGACATATGTGTGAAGGCCAGAAGACAACCTAGGCTGTTTGCTTTGCATTTTTCAAGACAGGATCTCATTGTTCTGAAATCAACTAGGCTAAACTGTCCCACCAGTTTATCCTGGGGATCCTACTGGCTCTGTCTTTCTAGCACTGTGTTTTAAGCATAACCCACAATTCCTGCTTTTTTGTATGTGCGTTCTAGGAATCTAATTCAGGTTCTTATCTTGTCAAGGCGAGAACTTTACCAACATAGCCATATCCCCAGCTATCAATATTATTGGCCCTTTGGGACACTGAAAAATTGGGTTTTAGAAGAGCTTGTTATCTCAGTAAGTTCTATGGATAGTAATTGGCTCATATTAAACTAGAACAAAACATCTATGCTGCAGTAAAGTTTCTCATTTCTTTCCTCTGTTATCTTAAATTATGTCATATAGTATTAACATGAAATGTAAGAAAAAATACTAAGCCATGAATTCAGAAATTATGTTTCTTTTTGTTTTTATTGAGCTATATATTTTATATTTTTCTCCATTCTCCTTTTTTCTCTCCTCTCATTCTACCCTCTCCCATGGTCCCCATGGTCCCACTTTATTCAGGAGATTTTGTCTTTTTTTACTTCCTGTGTAGATTAGATGTATCTCTTAGGACCCTTATTGTTGTCTAGGTTCTCTGGGATTGTGATTGTAGGCTGGTTTTCTTTGGTTTATGTTTAAAAGCCATTTATGAGTAAGTACATATGATATTTGTCTTTCTGGGTCTGGGTTACCTTACTCAATATGATGTTTTCTAGATCCACCCATTTGCCTGCAAATATCAAGATGTCTTATTTATTTATTGCCATTTAGTACTCAATTGTGTAAATGTACCACATTTTCTTTAATCATTCTTTGGTTGAGAGGCATCTAGGTTGTTTCCAGGTTCTGGATATGACAAACAATGCTGCTATGAACATAGATGAGCACATGTCCTTGTGGCACAATTGAGCATCCTTTGAATATATACCCAAAAGTGGTATTGCTGGATCTTGAGGAAGGTTGTTTCCTAATTTTCTGAGAAATTGTCATACCGAAATCCAAAAGGGCTGTAGCAGTTTGCACTCCCACCAGCAGTGGAGGAGTGTTTCCTTTATCTTACATTCTCTCCAGTATAAGTTGTAATCAGTGTTTTTGATCTTGGTCATTCTTACATATTTCCATCTCAGAGTTGTTTTGATGTGAAGAGAAATTATATTTCTCATAACTGACAGCAACTTCCATTTGAGTAACCTGACAAATTCCTATTCAGTTTTACATAGATTATTGTTATTCTCAAATTTTTAAGAAATCCCTCAATACAGCAGATACTATGGTCTCTATATAAGGTGTTAGTGCTTGATCCAAGGTTATTAAGTCAATAAGTCACAGAGCAGGGCTCAAATACGAGTGCCTCCTGTTAGGATCTTCACTGAACTAAGATCCTTTCATCCAATAGAGTGTTCTCTCCTCTCTTTTTCCAAAGCCTGTTTCTCACTCTCTGTGTATGAATTACTGGTGTGTGTGTGTGTGTGTGTGTGTGTGTGTGTGTGTGTGTGTGTGTGTGCATGGCACATGCACAGATATTCTCAAAAGATGGAAGTGGCTACTGAATGCTCTGTATCTGAAGTTACAAGCAGCTGTTCTGACCCTATGTGGGCAATGGGGTCTAAATCTTGGTTATTTGTAAGGGTAGAAAGTGGCCTTAAGCACTGAGTCATCTCCATTTCCTCATTCTTATTTTGAAATCTGATTTTCAGCTCATGGAAGACTGCTGCCTTCCACTTCTTCTCTCTACTGTCATGGCTGCTGTTCTCCCCTGCTCTTAGCCCCACACCCACCCTTTCTCATTACCCTTTTGAACTCCACCTTATTTGCTCCTTATGTAGATAAATTATAACCTTTTTAAAAGATAAAATGGTGGATTATTCAGAATTTAAAATTGTTAATTGTACTCTAGTTTTCAACATGATCTTTATTTTGAAAATTATCTGTCACATCATTTTCATGATGACTTCCCAAAGTACCCCAGACATCTCAGTACTTTGAACCCAAATGCAGCAAATCTCATTCTTCATACAATTATCATCTGTGAATGTTTTGTTGTTTGACATGTATTCCAAGAACAACTTCACCCTTCATAAAGTGAGCATGTATTTCTTCTTTCATGCTGTAATTTTTCCAGGTTTAGAGTTTTGCTATTTAACATGCCTCCCTGACTTAGCACTAAAATCAGTGAATGAAGACTGTGAGATGTTTAGAGAAGTTTTAAACAGAAATATACCAGAAACCAAGTGTGTGCCAACCTTTTGACAAAATTGTGCCAAGTGACTAGGAGAACCTAGCGTGGTATTCTTCCCAAGAGTGATGGCTCAGTAGTCACTGATTCATTGACCACGGCTGCATGATTGCACATACTGTAGTAAACGCCCTTCTTTCATATAAACTTTACATGAATGACTTACAGTCAACTCTGACTTCAAAATACTAAACATTTTTGTTCATATGTGCATGTGTATATGTATGCATGTGCATGTTGATGTCAGAGGATAACTTTGGTTGTCATTCCTTGTATATATTCTAGCTTGCTTTCATGATCCAGGGTCTCTCACTAGACTGGAACTTGCTAAGGAGTTGGGGCTCTTTGTCCAGTGAGTCCCAGGGAAGTTACTTGTCTCCACTTATCCAACACAGGAATAACAAGTATGTGCTATCATATCTAGCTTTTTAGGGTGAACATTGGGGTCTCCAACTCAGGTCCTCCTGTTTGCCACACAAACCCTTTACAAACTGAGTATCACTAAGCAATAGTATGACCATCTTAATTATTTGAACCATCAGGGCAATATGTAGTTTTTATTATTTGTCTATTCTTTCTGTCTTTTACATTAAATTAAATGCTTAGTCTTGCTTGTTTTAATCTTTTCATATAATTAGTACAGACTGAATGCACTTCTATCTAGTTTTATGGTCACTTTTGCTAAATCAGGACTTACATTCTCCCCTCTAGAAAAACAATGTAGGGAGGCTTTCTCTTTCCCACCCGCCAGTTCCAAAATCATAATACGAGATTTATAATTAGTTATAAAAGCTTGACCAAAAGCCTAGGTTTCTTTTTAGCCAGCTCTTACAATTTTAATTTACCCATTTCTATTAATCTTTGTGTTACCCCGAGGCTCATTTACCTCATCTACTTACTGCTTATCTTGTTTTCCTTTTTTCTCCATGTCCAGCTGATGAGTCCTCCCTTCTTCTTCTCAATGTCCACTGTGCCTGAAAATACTGCCTAGCTATTGGCCACTCAGTTTCTTATTGAACCAGTCCAAGTGACACATCTTCACAGTATGCAAAAAGATTATTCCACAACAACAGTATGAGTCCAAATGAATAGAATTTTGAAAATTATTAAAAAATATCACTTGGATTTTCCATTCAAATCTTTTTATTCAACTTCTACCATTCTGAAGACTGTGTTTTGCAAATACAACACAGTCATTTTTTATGTATGTGTTAATTTGTATGTACCTCTTCATGTGTGTGGGTCTGGGTGTATGTGTGTGTAAGTGTGTGCTCAGTATCAAGGGTTTTGAGGTCATAGGACAATGTAGGGTATTGTACTTTACCTTTCACCTTGTTGGAGACAAGGTCTCTTGTTGTGTACTCCTGTGTACATGAGCAATTTAGCCTGAGAGTTTCCAGAGACCCTTCTGACTCAGCCTGTCATACCTTTCCAGTAGAGCATCTGGTTTTATGTACATTTTGGGGATCTGAATCTGAACCATCATATCTTCACAGAAATTGCTCTATCTACTGAACGATCAAATATTCACTACACTCTATCTACTATGATTATTGCACATTTTCCATGTTCCCCGGTGTCTCACCAAAGCTACCTCAAGTTCCTATCAGTTATGCTGAAAGTTCTCACCAAGCAACCCTTGACAGATTGATGCTACACTCCATTGTCCTGATCTTACCCCTTCCTTATAGTTCAAGTGCTTTTCATACAGGATTAAATTTTATCTGCAGGATCTCTACCTCTGTCTCCACTAGATGGCATTTTTTTTCTGCCTATGATGCCCAATCTCTTTGGACACACTTGTTACTTATCTGAGGGCATAGAATGCAATAGGATCTTTCTGAATATTAACTTTAGGAATATTTTTCAAAATAGGTTGTACACATAGCAGAGGTATTACAGAAGCAAATCAAGAAAATCCTGCTTTTGGAGAAAAGAAGTCTTAAAGAGAATAAAAGATCTGGCAAAATCTTATTTCTCAGACATCCTCCATGGTCCTTGGGCTCTTAAGTAGCCTCTGTCTTGTCTGTCGTACTCATCAGTAGCAAGACAGATATGCCACAGAGTTTGACAGCATCAAGCTTTCATTCCTCAAGGAAATGTTAAAGGGACACAATGAAAGTCATCTGTCCTCTTCTGGCTGTTGAGCCCAACTTCTAGCAACCTCTGATTGACCGGAGCTGCACTCTAGAGAGATCCCTTTGAATGTCAGAAACTGACAGATGCAAAGGACTGAAATACAAGGCAGCTCTTTAAAGATTCGTTTCCTCTGTATGACAAGAACATGCTTGGAAAAAACTTTTTTTTCAAACTATGTGCCTGTATTCCTAAAGTTTCTGAAAAATAATCAGAGATATTCTGCCCTGAGGTATAGACTCACATTCAACCTCCTGATAGAAACTCGAGTTTCTATCAAAATAGCCACAGTATCTAAACACACTTTATCATTGGGCTCATAGCTCAGTTGGTAGAGTGTCTGTAACATGCACAAAGTGCTGGGTTCCATGCCTAGCACTGAAACATTGAGCATGGCAGTGCATACCTGTAATTTCAGCACTCAGTACATAAAGGAAGGGGGTTCTGATAAAGGAAGGGGATTATCTTGTGCTACATGGGAAGTTTGAGGCCAGCTGTACTACAGACAGTCTCAAATAAATAAGTGAAAGATAGACATTAACTTTTACTTTTTAATTGAAGAATATTCTTCAAGAACAAGTGAAAAATGGCATTATAATTAAAATAAACTCTAATACTAAAATATAAAATGAACTCGTTCACTAAGTATAGAACATGAGCTCTTTTAGTTATAAAATGCAAAGTCCCAATATTTTAAATTTTTAAGTGATAAAACACAGACTACAAGATGTTTAAGTGCATAAACGATGCTGAGATCAGTGTTTCAGTTTGCTTAGTTAGTGTCCTCTAAATCAGCATCAATTTTAGCCAGACATACCCACTTAAGTCTTGATGTACACTGTAATGTCATAATACTTTACATAGATTATACCCTAAATACCCAGGCATATTCTCTCTCCAGACAAACAAGACATTTACTGTTATTTTACCCTATGTGCATACTGAGCACCCAAAATTCAAACAGCCTCAGCAATGACTTATGGCTCATGATAATTTTAAAAAGATTTAATTCCAAACTGTCCAACTGAAAATAAGCACAGTTGAAATCATACAAAATTGCTTCTAACTCTGAGTACTTTAAGGATCATATCTTCTCTGTTGTATGTTCAATGAACCTTCCTAGAATGGATGGGAGCTTGACATAATACTGACCTGGACTGATATGCAGTACAACAGAGCCCCATAACTCAGCATGGGTCTCTTACTTCCTGTTTTTCCTCAGACTTGGGAAGCCCAATCAAGTCAGTTTGGAAGTCCACATCTTCTACATGAAGATGTGTCATTGACTTTGCCCTCTGGCCATGGAACATTCTTCCACATTTTTTAGTTTCCTGTAAATCTACTGACAGTAATAAATTGAAGCTTGGTTTTATGCTCATTTCAGGCTTAAGTAAGTCTTTTATATATGAAATATTAAGCATTTCTAGAAATTTAATGGAGAAATATTCCCTTTCAACAAGGTACTTTGAAATTGGAAACTCAAACACTTTTAACAGTTCCTGAGTTCTGGATTTATAGAATTGCACTGCTCTTTTTCTGTTCTCCAATTTTCTCTTACTTATCTTATTCGTCTTATTTTATTAGTACAATTTTTATTTTAATTGAGAGATTGTTAATAGCATGTTATATATAGCCACAGACACTTACATATAAAATCTATTATGTACATTTACTGGATCTGGTGTATATATTTCTACTCTATGTGAAGTGTGTGTATTGTGTACTTATAAACAGATACAGAGGGAAGGAGGACAAAGGGAGAGGAAAGACACAGAGAGAGGGTTTCTGCACAAGTAGATTTATCACTCTTTTCTATAATAAATAGGAACTTTTATATCCTCTGCTGCCCTCCCCACCTGTGTACATGTGCTTGCCACACTATGTGTGTGAAGGTCAGATGAACTCCTCGCGTATCTATCCTCTGCTTCTGTCTTCTTTGAGAGGGGGTCTTTTGTTCTCTTTTGCACAAATCATGTTTGCCGACTCAATAGCACTCTGGGATTCTTTTGTCTCTTTCATCTTACAGTGGACTCACTGGGGTGTAGGTCCACACTGCCATGTTTAACCTTAACTATGTGGCCAGCTCCCTATCACTGAAAGTATGCATGTAAAATCTGCTTATGTTTACATTTACTTGGTGGTCCTTTCCCCCATCATACTGCCCTGTAGTTAGAAGAAGAATATGTTATAGATTACCTGGAAAGTTCTTTTCTGTCTGCAGTCTTTATAGTAACCACCACCAAATGTACATATGGGAACAAGTTACATACAGAGATAATGTCTGTGTTTTGAGAAAAAACAACTATCGAGGTTTCTTGTCTATAAATCTTTAAGAAAATTATAGCTAACAGGGTTGGAGGAATGTCTTGGTTAAAAGTGCCAGCTGATCAATCTTGAAGACTGAAGTTCTGATCCTAGAATCTATATGACAAGCTATGCATTCTGCAAATGTCTATCACCTAAGCTCCAAAGGATCTGAAATGTTCTCTGGCCCTCTGAAGGTGCAGTATGCATTCCATATGCATATGTACATGCATTTGTGGACACACAGCACATATACATAAACAAACAAAGACATAAATATTTTTTAAAAGAAATTTACATGTGCCATAAAGTATACAAAATTCAATAATATGTGTCTTCTAAGAAAAATGTCACTTTTAGGGACTCCAGAAAAATTTCCATTTGTAGAACTCAAAAAAATGTTATTCATTGATTTGCAAAATATTTTTTAATGATTTTTATTGAGCTCTACATTTTTTCTGTTCCCCTCCTTACTTCCCACCACCCCCTTAAGTCCTCCCCTAAGGTCCCATTGCTCCAAATTTACTCAGGAGATCTTGTCTTTTTCTAGTTCCCATGTAGATTAGATCTATGTAAGTCTCTCTTAGTGTCCTCATTGTTGTCTAAGTTCTCTGGGATTGTGGTTTGTAGGCTGGTTTTCTTTGCTTTATGTTTAAAAACAACCTATGAGTGAGTACATGTGATAATTGTCTTTCTGTGTCTGGGTTACCTTACTCAAAATAATGTTTTCTAGCTCCATCCATTTTCCTGCAAAATTCATGATATCATTACACTTCTGCATTGTTGGTAGGAATGCAAGCTGGTACACTCCCTTTGGATGTCAGTGTGGTGATTTTTCAGAAAATTAGAAAAAAACCTTCCTCAAAACCCAGTAATACCACTTCTGGGTATATCCAAAGGATGCTCAAATTGTGCCACAAGGACATGTGCTCAGCTATGTTCATAGAAGCTTTGTTTGTCATAGCCAGAACCTGGAAACAACCTAAATGCCCCTTGACCTAAGAACAGATAAAAAAAAATGTGGCACATTTATACAATGGAGTGCTACATAGCAGAAAAAATGGCAAAATATATTTAAATTTGGACTAAGGATTTATTCTGGCCTCCACTCTTTGGCAGGTTCTTTCCAAAGTATTAAGGAAATGTGCCAACAGAAAAGCCCGTTGCATGACTCTGTCAGTCCTTGTTCTAGGTAAACATACAAAGTCATCAGTGTGCAAGACCTTTGTCCACTGAGGGAATTTTAATACAGATTCTAGTAACCTTGCATCTTATCTTTGTGTTTTGTTTTTTCAAAACAGGGTTCTCTGTAGCTTTGTAACCTGTCCTGAAACTAGCTCTTGTAGACTAGGCTGTCCTCAAACTTACAGAGTTCCACCTGCCTCTGCCTCCCAAGTGCTGGGATTAAAAGAATGGGCTACTACCACCCAGCTACACTTTATCTTTAGAGTCTTTGAGAAGTCACCTGTTATAATTTCAACTAATCACTTTTCCCATGCTCAAATCACTGTATGGTGCTTGAGGTGTGCTTGAGGTGTGTGCAGACATTATTTCATGAGAAACTTAATCATCCTCTTTGTGGTTAAGTGCAGTAGAAAAAAAAAAAACTACTTTGTTTCCAGGAATCAAAATATGCAAAAATTTTAGGACAAGAGGAGCTTTACACATGCATTTAATAAACAATAGAGCTTACCGGGTAAATGAATGCAATAAGGAGACAGAGAACAGCACAGTTATTCTATGTTTGAAAAGAGAGCAAATCCACCAAATAGGAAGATAGTGTGCATAGGGATATTTGTCAATTAAAAAAATACACAGTTTTCTGAAGCAGTATTTATTATGACTTTGCTTCCAGTGTTCTCTTTTAAACATGCACCAATAAAATTATGATAGAAATTAATGAAATCAAGTTATTTGTGAATATTTAAGAATTAAAATGTTTATCTTTTCACACCTAGTCTTAGACAGCTTATTTGTATTAATAAATTCCTACAAAAGTACATGTTACAAATTTTTTTTAAATAAAATAATGGACATGTTTTATGAAATATATGTATGTGTATGAACACACCTGTAAGCATGTGTGAGTGAGCATGAACGCATGTGGGTATATGTTTACATGTAAGAGTGCACATGTTTGTGTTCACAAACACATAGTGAGGCCTCAGATGATTGTCTTGGTGTATATTCTAGTTTGTTTCTCTGTCACTGTGATAAAATACCATGGCCAAAGCATGTTATAGAAGAAATACTTTCTTTTTTTTATGGTCCCACTGGGAGAATGTCTAAAATGTCATAAAAGTCTTTGCATGGTGGAAGGAGCTGGAAGCTAGCTGATCACGCTTTCTCTCACATGCAAAAGCTAGAGAAGTGTGCAACAGAAGTGGGGCTAAGAAAGAAATCCATAATACCCACTTCCATTGATGTGCCTCCTCCAGCAAAGACTCTCCTCACAAAGTTCCCATAGTGTCCCAAAATAGCACTGCCCAAATGCTGGCCAAGAGTAGGGTCTATTTCTCATTTAAACCACCGCATTTGTATATTCACAAGGTTGAGAATCATCTGAACGTTTACTAGTCACATAGGAAAAGCAACCTCTATGAGAAAAGGCTCTACCCATTTCTAGCCCCATATTGCACCCAATGGCACATTTACAACACGAGTGGGAAATCTTAACAAATTGTCAAATTTTTATGAAAACGTAGGAAAGAAAGGCATAATTAGGAAAAACAATAGTAAAAAAGACATAGGAAGGCAATCCTGCTAGTGGCAGATACATCCAGCCTCTGTCTTAATTTTAGAAGGAGAGAGAAAAGTCAAGACAAAAGGCATTAAAGGTGCTGGGGCAATGGGAAACATCTTATTCTTTCTCCTACAAACCACAGACAGCAAAAGAGTGACTTAGCCTGTCATACGCAGATTTCCATGAGGCCAGTATATTCATACATGGACGACAATGCTTATGGTTATCACCGCCGTCATCTTAATCAAGCAGAGCAAGTAAAAACTGTGTAACTGAAATTTTGGAAACATGTAAAGGATTTAAATGGCAAATAAATTCAAGACTGCAGCATATTATGACAGAAATTCCCAGGCTACAGTCATTTCTGCTTAGCTGTGACTGCCATTAGGTCTGACAAGCAAAGAGAAAACAGGAGTCAAGCAAGCTTGCACAAATATCTCATAAGGTTTGTATGTATTCTGATGCTGGTAAGTGAGGTGTAGCAATAGCAGTCCAGCAGAACACAGACCTGATTAAATCTGTCTAATCAAGTGCATCTCAAACTAATTTGAGGTTTCTGTATTTGTAATATAATTAGCAACACCTTACAGACCTGCTTTCAAGGAAGCTATAGTTTCAGAAATGCTGCGTACGTAGTAAGTCTTAGAACCAGCTGAAACTGAAACCTGCTCCTGGTACACAAATCCGCTACTGACAAACATTCAATAATCAAAGGATGCTATTCAGTCTGAGCAAATATTTCCAATGATTTATAATATTGATGATAAATTATTGTACCTTTAAGTATCTATTTTAAATATACTCACATATATAGGTATATACATGTGTATATTTATTTATATAAGATATATATGTATATTGATGTGTATGATGTAAATATACCTACACATATATACTTGTGTGTGTGTAACAAATGTGCTGTACATTTCTCAGTTGGTGAAGTATATGCCTTAAAAGCATGAGAATCCAAATTTACATTCCCAGGACCTGGCCTCAACTCTTAAACCCTGCTTTAGGGAATCAAAAATGGGATGATAATGATCACTTGCTGCATGGTTTATGTTGCTTAATTGGTAAATTCCAGGTCCAGTGAGAGACTTGGTCTCAAATAATTAGATGGAGAGAAATAGAGTTAGAAATAAGATATTGACTTTTGACCTCTACACTCATGCACAAATATATGAACACACATGAACATACACATGAACATATATACAAGCAAATATGGTACACAGAAATAAGAGAAAAGAAAAATAAGTTAGTAAATCAAGTCTACATATATAGCTACAGACATGTTCTGAGAAAGTGGTATTAGCTGATTTCACATCTTATTTTTCTTTGTATGAGTACCTTTTCTTCATGTATACATGAAGACTGTGCTTCTCTCTCTCTCTCTCTCTCTCTCTCTCTCTCTCTCTCTCTCTCTCTGTGTGTGTGTGTGTGTGTGTGTGTGTGCAATAACTGAGGGGGAAAAGGGTGTCAAATCTCCCAGAATTTGAGTTATAATATGAGCAACCACGTGGGTACTGGAAATTAAACCCTTATCTTCAGCAAAGCAGCAAGTGCTCTTAAGTAGTAAGACAACTTTCTTGCTCCTACTAAATGATTTTATCATTGTTCCCTGTCATTGACTGAGCTTATCCGGATGACTGTGGGAGCAATAAACAATATATTTTCACAGAAACACCCTTTTATGAAGTTTCTGCCAGACTGAGTTGTCACTATTAAGTGCGCGCGCGCACACACACACACACACACACACACACACACACACACACACACACACAGTGAGAGAGACAGAGACAGAGACATAGAGAGACAGAAAGACAGACAGAGAGAAAAAATCATGTATATCAATGTATATGGATATGTAAGCACATATATGTATGTGGACAAGAGAAAGAATCAGAGAGAAATGTAACCCTTTTATAAACATTCTGCATTTCATACAAACACATGCATGTGAATGTCAGAGAGTGTTTTCAGGAACCAGTTCTTTTTTTTTTCCAAGTATAGGTTCCAGAGAACACAGTGTTGTGCCATTAGGCTTATCATAGGGGGCTTTATCTCCTAAGCCATCTCTCTGGTTCAGGATATGTATTGTAAAAGGTGACTGAGTAGCTTCACTTACAAGATAGAGTCTTGGTAGTCCAAAAATGTCATTTGCACTATAGAGAAATAGAACCATCAGCTGCTTAGTGCAGAACATTTGATGTTTCAGAGTGTCAATCTTCCCTTGAAAGCCTGCAAAGTTTCCAGGGAGCTGCCAAAGTTCAGCCCATGCTGGAACGCTAAAACACTGGATTCTGGGGTCAGTGAAGGGCTAGGATGGCAGTGGCAGCAGCAATGATAGGATAAACACACGCACTGACAGGAAGTTAGGGTTGTTGGGAAAGCAGTACTTTTTCTTCCTTAGTTTTCAGGGCTACCCCTGCAAGGTGCTGTCCATTCCCAGGAAGAAGTCTTCCTCTCAGTTAAATTTTCTAAGAAATTCACCATAATCCACATTAACTATCCCAAGTCGAGAGAAAAGTTTACCTTTTCTTTGTCAGAGCTATATGATAATTCAAGTATTTTAATGAAGAGGTCCTAATCAAAGATGCAATGTCTTATGGACTGACCTCAATGAAGCAAGCGGAAAGGAAAAAATCAAAATTATCCAAAATATTACATCACATACATATGCATGTACATATGTATATATGCATGTGTGCATAAGAGAAAGCAATTAATTATAAAAAATATGATATGCAGAAGAAGTTACTAGACAGAAATTTATAAGTATAATTGTTCTCTTATTCCTATAATTGTATATGAAGTATGAAGTGTGGGGATGAGGCTCTGTTGACAGTGTCGCTGAGTGGACATGAGGCATGAGTTTCATCTCCAAGATCCTACATACTGAGAGTGGTGGCACATGCTTGACCTCTCTCATTCTCGTATGGGAATATTCATGGTCAACCAGGGATATATGAAACCTGTTTTCAAACATCACACACACACAGATACACACACACACACACAATGCTTAAAGGCTCAAGTCCTTCATTTCCGTCATTTACCTCTTTCTATCTTTTTATCCACTTCTTGCCTAAGATATCATTATCCAAAAATTTGCTTGAAACATGGTTAGCACCCTAAACCAACCTTTTTTATAAGTTACTTAAATTTTCTACAAAACTAAATTTATCCCCTTATATTCATATATTCATTCATGACTGTTTTCATATTATTTCCAGTTTAGAATTATTAGAATCTAGGCAATGGAACAGGGGTAAAACAATGGGAACATTTCAGTCTTGCATGGTGGTGAACACCGAACACTTGATTACTTTTGTTATCTCCCTTACAAGGAGCTGGTGAGGAAATTGCCTTGTGGGAAGTGGGCCTGGTGAATCAATGCACTGCTTATCATTTCTGTCCAGATACAATGCTGCTGCTTCCCTGGCTGCAGGCTCTCTAACCTCCTGGGACACCTGCAGAGGTTAATTAGCTTGCAGCAGGCCATAATTAGGAGCAAAAGGTGACCCAAAAGACAATCTCAACAATCTTGACAGAAAACATACGCAGAACTGAAGCTGTGAGCTTGAGCAAATGTAGATTTAACTGTAATGGAGCATCCAAAGTGTGCAAAGTGTTAGATGTCATGGCCGGTGAAGGCAGGGTCACTGAGGAGGAGGGCATCCTGGAACAGGTTGCAGGTAGCTGTGCCAAGAAGGGCTTCTATTCCTGGGGACTATTTCTCTCAAAAGTTCCATGTTCTTCTGGACACTGTGCTGCTTTCCAGGCTTTCGGAGGAATGACAGTGAAAAGCCAGGACATCCATCCGTTTATTTAGAGCAAGAGCAACATCTTTTAAATAATTAAAAATACTTTTATTTTGAGTGTTTTGGTTGACTGCCTGGTTTTGTTTTTATAGCATAAGTTAAAATTATATACAATTATAAACACTCATTTAAAAATTATTCTTAGTGACTTCTCCTTAATCAATTGCCATGTGCTTGCTCATCACTAAATGTCCATTATTTCTGCATAGCAACAATGAAAATAAATGTAATGGGCCTCATCATGTAGCTAAGACTACCAAACTGCTCTGCATTAGCCGTGATGAAATAAATAATTACCTTAAACGAGAAATGACTTAATCAGGCTCACAGTTCCAGGATGCTAGCCCTCATGGTAGTAAGGGCTGGTAGCCGGAGTGTGAAGCAGCCAGTCACATTACTCTATAGCCAAAAACCAGAAAAAGGACAGTACTCACCATGCTTTCTCCCTTTTTATTAATTCTGGTACTATAAACCATGAAACGGTGCAGCCCACATTTAAAACGATATTTTCCCTGGCTCTCAGTTGTCTTTTGGGACCCTGTTCTGTATGCTGGCTTACCTAGTACAGCCTTTATTCAGGGGGAGTAGCTCAGTTCTACCTCAACTTGATATGCCCTGCTATGCTCAAGCTCATGGGAGGCCTGTTCCTTTCTGAAAGAAGACAGAGAAGAAGTGGGTGGATGGAGAAGAGTAGATAGAAGCTGGGGGGGGGGGAGACTGAGGTGGAAGAGGAAACTGTGGTCTCTCTGTAAAATAAAGGAAAAATGTTAATAAAAATTAAATAGAAAATAAATAAATAGCGTATTTGTTATTTGTCGTGGGATTTCAATGGGGAGATGGGAACCAACCACTCCTTGCTCTGGCTCCAACAGAAAGGAGGGAGACAGAGAGAGAGAAAGAGAGAGAGACCTCCCACAAAGGGAGGGAGGGAGGGAGGGAGGTATAAAATA